>NW_006761273.1:0-2600 GCF_000271605.1 Fomitiporia mediterranea MF3/22
AATAATGAAAATAATACTTTAGAACATACATAAAACAATAAATAATATATCCATACAATAATACAAATATAATTGTGATATTATTTGTAACTACAACCAAACAGTACACAGATAATAACTATATAAACAAGTATGGAGCACATACATATAATCAAATAAAACTATTAAATTGATTCTTGTACAAACAATTAATTTGCCTTCACTGTATAATTAATACAAGTGTGAATGGCATTATAATACTATGAAATACATTACATACATACTAATAAGTATATCTATACAATGATTCAAATAAAATAAATAAAACTAATATATAAAACATTTTACCTAACAAACCAATTAACAAATAAAACATTTAACAAATACTACAATTGTGTATAGTACTAGATTAACTAAAGTATGCTAGGAGACAATTATACTAAACATAATCTGATATATCATTTATATGTGGATTGTGTTACAATACACTATTCTTTGCAAAACAAAAAGCAAAGAACAATAGTCATAATACTCATAAAAACTCATAACATTACAATTGTAACAATTCAAAATAATATTATAATAAATAATACAAACATATGTTAGTAATGATTTACAATGGATAATTATGTTGGCTATTGAAGAAATAACACAACAGATTGTATAGTTACTCAGAATGTGTTAGAAACAATTCATTATGGAACACAATATTAATAAATTAATACATAAATATAAACAATAACACAAAGTGATACAGACAATACATTCATAATATAATACATATATAATACACTTAGACACATAGCAAACTGCTTGTAGCCAGATATAACATTTATACAACAAATATATGTTAGCATAAAACCTTATTAATCTTGGAATGAAGCAATCTAGCAAAAACAAATAATATTATTAATATTACAACATATGATCAATGTGAAGCTTCAATCTGAAGACACAAATCAGCTATTACTGAATGTTTAATGTATATACAAATGTACACAAACACAGACAATGATGATTAAAGAAGGATATTATTGCAACACTGAATATACATTTTACTAGTGTGATTCATTAGTTTTATAGTAAAGTAAAAGAAAATTACTAGTAATACTCAAACAAACTTAAAAAATAAAACACATGTATTACAATCTTACACAGTGCTCATGAGATTCTATAGGTCTCTGAAGTACATATGATATTAATAATAATTTCAAATAATTTATTGTAAAAACAATACTGTCATTCAATAGTAAACTATGTATGAACTTTGAATTAACTCCAAACAATTTCAATCACATTGAACAGTCTACATGACAACAAACAATGACTTAATAATATAATGATGAATGAAGTACAGAACTAATAACATGACAGTGAATGAAAACTTAATAGATATCTAACAACACACAAAGTTAACACACAGTAGACTAAAATATACAATACAAACAATGCATTTATATTATACAAATAACATTATTAAATGTGATACACAAACGAATATAATATGGACACAATGTATAATACAGATATAATATTAATAAAACTATTGAAACAATCTGTAAATCAAACATCTTATAGGTCTGGCCAACTTATAAATGTTTGAAGGGGAGTAGTAGTAGTACTATAACTACTCCTAAAAATAAAAATAAAATAACTACAAATCAAATAAACAAATAATTGCAAAACAAACATATTATTAAACTAATATATGTTTGAAGGGGAGTGTTAACATAGAATGACACATATTAGTAACAGACATACCTAAGACATAACTACATATTATATATACCTACTGAATCAACAGACAATGATACTCACAACAAGTGACACTTACAATAAACAAGAGTAGAGTCTACTAAACCCTCATACTGTATGATTCCCTCTAAGTATAACCTCTCTCAATAGTAACCTTGACCTAGCCAATCTACTAAAGTTCTTTACAAATGTAGAAAAATTCAACAGAAAAAATTACAAAATATGGTGTCTTCATATTTTGAACACACTAGCTGCTATAGGTCTAACAGTACATCTTACAGATAAACCAGAACCTACCAAAGACAAAGAAATAAACTGTACTAATGTTGTCTATACAAATATGACAATAGTAATGAACAACTAAACATTATTGAGTGTTACAAACTATACTACAGTGTGTACATTGTGGAAGCAATAAATGAGCAATATGATACACATACAATAATGATAGTAGTAGTCAATGTCTTAGTGTTATTCATAATAAAGGGGTACATAGTCTAATTTGACAAAACACTCAACAAACTTAAAGAAATATATAGTAATCTAAATACACAGAATTGCACCAGACAATATAACATACATATCTATAATAAATCTGTACACACTACTACACTATAATTGGGTAGTAACAATGGTTGATAAATAGATAAGCTATTATAATACATATACAGTAATGATAGTAGTACAAAAACAAAAAATGATACTAAGTATACTTATACAAGAGCTGTAAAATGTATTTACAGAATAGTAACAAGAATATAAAGCTAGTACATATGTCTATTATAAACACAGACATAGAGTAAGAGGAGTGTACAGAAACAATACATAAGGTAAAAAACTCTAGTGTGTGTAGTAGTAGACAAGCA
>NW_006761274.1:0-2598 GCF_000271605.1 Fomitiporia mediterranea MF3/22
TCAGGAAAATATCTCAAACTTTGTATTAGCTTATATGTATATAAATTATATATATTTTCTACATTATGTATAAGAGCTTATTGTATACCTAGGGGTTTTAGGAAGGTAATAAGAAGCTAAGAAAGCTATTAAAAAGTCTTGACTATCTGGTCAAGAATAATAAGAATTGTAGTACTTACTAAGATATACAAGTGCTTAAAGTACACCTCACAAAATGGCTAAGTATTATAATACTTGTTATTTTAACAAGGAAAACATATAAATATAAGATGTATAAGATAAGTTTGTCCTTATATCCATTTGTTATTGAAATAACAGTTTATAATTATATTGAAATATTGTATAAATAGATTATTATCTACAACAATTAGGGAAATAATCTGACAACATAGTGAGTGTATTAACAATAGAGAATGAATGTGTTCCTCAGCTGTTTGAGGTAGTCTTTGTCACCATGCCTTGGTCACCACTCAGTCCCTACAAGTTGAGTTGTGTGTGGATTGTGAGATTGTATGGATTGTAGAGGTTGAGGTTACACTTGTGAGGCAGGTTTGGAGGTTGACTTGTTAAGAGGGTAAGGGGTTGTTAGTAAGTACAGGTGCTTAAAGTAAAGAGATGAATATACTGTGATAGTGTGTAGCAAGTGTGAGTAGTGTACTAGGGTTGATATCTGGAGCATTGAATGAACTGATTTGAGCAGCAAGTAAAGCTGTGTCCATAAGTGTATGTTGTATACTCTGGCTACATCTTACAATCAGAGGTGTAGTAAACTGAGTCATTGTAGATGACTACAAATGTATATCTCTGGGATGTTCTAGCTTGAAGGATGAGGGTGAAGTGGAAGGTGTTAACAGATTCAACTCATCTCAGGCAGGGTGAGTAGTAGGCTACTGTATCCAGTTGATATAGTGTTATGGATAGTAACAAGGAATGTAAATAGAAGTAGGGTGAACCTGTCAAGGTTGATGTCAAGTATGGAATGAATGGAGAAGTAGAACACATACAGTATCAGAGAGAGGTAGTACTATAGGAATGGTTGTAAGCAAAGCTGCATCTGTATGTGTATACTGTATACTCTGACTATGTCTTACAATCAGAGGTGTAGTAAACTGAACTGTTGACTGAGGAGTGTATTCCTAGAGTGTTCTGGCCTAAAGGGAGAGCTGCACCTGTGAGACAGGTTTAGATTAGCAAGTAGTAACAAGCAAGAAAAGATGGACACACTGTGACAGTATGTAGTGAGTGTGATTAGTGTATACAGATCAAGATCCAGAGTATTAAACAAGTAGGTTCAGACTGTAGACAAAATCATGTCTGTGTGTATATACTCTATTGTCTATCTACAGTGTCCAATAGGAGGTGTAGTAAACTGAGTCATTGATTGCAAGGTGTATGAATAGAGAAGGCAATGTGTAAGGTGTGGACAGACTCAGCTCAGGAGGGGTGAGTAGTAGCTACTGCTTCTGTTATTTGAAATAGTGTCATAGACAGTACTAGGGAATGTAAAGGCACACAGTGTGAGTCTATCAAGGATGTCAAGTATAGAATAGTAGGTAGGGAAGGAGAGTATACATAGAGTTAGAGAGAGGATTGTACCTTAGGAGTGATCTGACATAGACATTGTTGTGAGCATACTTGTATGTGCTTGTCAATTGTTACTTGTACTATAGAGTAGGAAGAAGAATGTGAATACATAGAATTATTGAAGAAGTTGTTTGGCAAGGGTCAACAATACAGAAGTGCAAATACAAATACAAAAAGGAAGAGGAACATAAAAAAAAGGAGGACAACAAAGGAGAGGCAGAGTAAGAGGCAGAGTAAGGAGCAGAAGGGATGGAAGGGAGACAAAAAGTTGGGAGGAGAGGGATGAGCACCTATTGTGTAGGTTATTATGAAGTAAATTAGTTGCTTGCATTTAACATTGTTGAGACTGAGAGGGTACAGTATAATCAGCTGTCCAGAATCTGGGACTTAGTACAGGCATTACAACAGTTGATTAGAGAGACAAGTGCAGCAATGTTTATTGTTGACATTGTTGAAGGCAGGGTGGCAGCTAGTAGGACACATGTAAGAAGAGAAAGACTAGAGACTTAGAGAGAACAAAAGTAATGACATAGTAGTACAGTAGAGAGTTAGACTTAGAGAGGTGGTGGAGGTTGACAGGAAAGAGTAGCATACATAAGTGCATCATTATATGCTCTCAATCTTCAGCCGTTGATTACATAAGCAAGTTAGGTATCAGTTGCCCAAGATAATCTAAGTATAATGTACATATTATATACTTATAGTATACTTTTATTAAGATAATAGGGATACAACAAGTGCTCTTACACTATTATATACATTAATATACTTGTTGCATAAATTATAAGATAACAATAGTTATTATTACATTATTATATTATAAATATAACTCTTTTTTAAAGATTATAATTTAAATGTAATACAAGCATAATACTTTAGGTTATTATACAAAGTTAGTATAATACATGTAATAGATTTTATTCATCCTTAGTACTTATGTAGTCTTTATATACATTAATATGTCTTATTTAAATGTTACAATTCATTTACAAACCTTACAATTACTTTACAATG
>NW_006761275.1:0-2595 GCF_000271605.1 Fomitiporia mediterranea MF3/22
CTGCCCACATTTGAAGTATGCCATTTCCCTACCTTTTGTTATCCTGTCAATTTCCATTAGTACTCTATAATAATCACTAGGAGGTTTGTATTCTTGTCTAAATGTTTTTGTGTGTACCATTCCTCTCTCCAGACTGAGAGCTGTATCTGTCCATTCTTTAAATGTCCATTCTGTATAACCAGGGATAGTAACCAACTGTTGTAATTTGCTAGGGTTTAATCCATTCTTGTATAATTGAATTGTGACAGGATTCCTTCCATTTGTCCCTGGTTTATACTCACTAGGTAGGTAGGCTAATATTCTCTTGAATGTTTTGTTGTATTCCATAATTGTTAGTTTTCCTTGTCTCAAATTGTGTATTTGAGTTTGAGCTGTCTCTGTAGAATCATAGTATTTTCCACTTGCTTCTCTCAGATCAGTTAAAAATGTATCATAATCTTTCCAGATTTCTGGAACTAAGCTTTTTCCTTCTGTCACAAATGATATTGCCTTTCTATTCATGTGACTTGCTATTTTCCCTCTTAAGTATAAGATTACTGTTTCTACTTTATCCAAACCATTTGTAATGTTGTAATGTCTGAAGTGTATTGCCAGATTTGTTTTAAACACTTCTAGATCTTCCCCTTTCTGTCCTGAAAACTTTAGCAGTTTCAGGTTGATTTTCCTTGTTCCCTCCATATTACTCTTTTTCTAGTTACTAGATTCTGAATTTGGTGTATAAGAGTCTGATGAACTTGACTCTGAACTGGTACTTCTTTGATAAGTCTGATACAACCTACTATAATAATCCAATGTTAATGTTCCTTCTACTGTAAAGGTATCTAGTAACATAGACTGTTCAATTTCTTCAGCTGTCTGGCCTTCCTGAGTAATAATTTCTGACTGACCTTAGAGGCTTCTAGAGGATCCTGGTAGACTATCTGGATGTTGTGTTTCAATTCCACTGTAGTCTTGAAATGTTTGGATTCCTCCCTGTATTGTGTTAACAAGCTCTTCTTCTTCAGCTAAAGAACCTGATAGTTCACTTTCTTGATTTTCTTGGACTGTGTCTTCCTGGGTAAAATGTTCTTGTCTCTAGGGGTATTGAGTATTAGAAGTACTTCCTTCTCTCCTGTCACTTTGTTGCTCCTCTCTACTAATATTTTGTAATATAGTAGTTAGGTTGAATTGTGACTGTGCCAACCTGTTCAGGTATACTTGTGATATTCCTGATTCAACTTGTACTTCTTGTACTCTGTTGGTAAGGTCCTGTATCTTGTCCAAGATTTCCTGTAGCTTTGTATGAATATTAAAGATATTCAATCCCTGTGTATCTAGGTCTGATTGTATTTGCTCTAGCTTTTCTCCTTGTTGTTCTGATTGTATAAGACTACACAAGTATGTGATTTCCCCTTGTATAGTTCTATAATATATATCTTGACTTTGAGTAGACCTGATTATTCTGTTAAGACCTAAAAATTGTTGTATACAAGTCTTTGTCCTTGTAATCCAAAGGCTATAATAGGTCCCCAATTTATTTGAATAGGAGTAGCTAGAGTGTGAACCTCTTCTTTGAGCCAATCTTGTACTGTTCCCCAATTGACTCTTCCTCTTACTCTAAGTATATGTAACAAGGAGTGTTCCTACAAGTAGTAGGAATATGAGAATGGTTAAGGGATTGGATAATAGAGGGCTGTATAATAATAGGCTTCTGCCTGTGCCTAGTACTAGTTATTGTATGTGTAATGTTCTAATCCTTTCCTTGATCTGATACAAAGCCACTTTTTAAAGCTTGTTAACTTTGCTTAATATGATATTACAAAAGTTACTTACTTTTACAATATCTGGATATCCTTGTTCTAGTGTAAGTAATACACTGTGTAACAGATTACAATGTTGTTGTAATGTGTATAGATGGCCTGAGTATCCTTGGATTTGTTCAATCCAGACTTGTTGATTGATAGGAGTGCCTACTATATAGGTAACAGTTGATACTACTCTTCCTTACTTGAAAGAGTCTAAGGGAATTTCCCCTTGTATCCAAAATAGTATTCCTTTAATACCTCCTAGTATCAACACTTGTTCCTGTGTATAAGCCACTAAGTAATCAAGAACTAGTAGCACTTCTTAATTAATCTTTCTTTTCTTACCACAAAAGAAAGTTACTTGCCTTAACAACTGTTCCAACTAGTAGAGTAATTTATCTACCCACTTTGAATGTTAATTATTAAAGTTAGTTAATATTATAAAGCAAGTATTAGAGTTGATGTACCTGTGTGCTAGCTCCAGGTTTAAGTTCCCCTTAGTAGACCAGAGCTTTACTAGAATAGTAAAGATTTGTAACTAAGTTAGAGTTTTATCAAAGTGTAAGATATACTCACTTTACTAGTCCTAATCCTTAAGAATAGTAACAGAATAGAGTATAGAGGGTAAGACTTGTAGACTTATAGTGTGAGAGGGTAGAGGTGTCCTGCTTTAGTCAAGCTGTAAGTGTAGCCTAGTAGGTTAGTAGTAGAGTACTTCTAAGTACTAGGTAACTTAAGTTGATAAAACTATCCTTTGAGGGCTAAACTGGCCTCCTTATATACCTTTTGCTAGAGTAATGTTACTCTAGTG
>NW_006761276.1:0-2594 GCF_000271605.1 Fomitiporia mediterranea MF3/22
AAAATGTCCATTCTGTATAACTAGGGATAGTAACCAACTGTTGTAATTTGCTAGGGTTTAATCCATTCTTGTATAAATGAATTGTGACAGGATTCCTTCCATTTGTCCCTAGTTTATACTCACTAGGTAGGTAGGCTAATATTCTCTTGAATGTTTCTGTAAGGATATGTAGAATAGCCTTACATGAGGAAGATTCTCTTCTTTACCAGCACACTCAATACACTGACTGGGGTAATCAGTAATCGAGCGTTGAGAAGGGGAAAAGAATCCCCTAACCCTTAGCCTGAAGACTCTTTATATGCAGTTACACATGTAGTGGATACAAGTAGGCTAACTAATAACGAAAAAAGCACTTACAAGCACCCACAATGCCTTCATAGTAAGGAGCGTGCTTGCACGTGCTCAGCACAAGAGTGCAATCGTTACACACACCCTCCAGCATTTAGTCCTAAATGCTCTAAGAATAATAGATAGATTAGTCAAATAAGTAATAGAAAACCAACCAATAAGTGCATAAAATTGGGGGTGCACTTGGTAATCCTGTAGAAGTATCACTGGTAGTCCAAGGGGTGTCCTGAGTCGGTTCTGTTGTAGATTGTATGTATTCCAGGTTGTAGAACTTGTCACAACGTTAACTGAAATCACAGTCGACCATTTGGATTCCTTGTCTTGAGTCCTGAAGTGTTGCTCACTGGGTTTGCAAAGTATCGAATGGGTTTTGTGTCAAATTGAGCAGGTTGTGTGGTCCTTGCATCTTGACACGTCTGGTCTCTCCTAGCATACTTGTCCTAGTATTGAAAACGTAATAGTGAGTTTGCTATCAAACGTAAGGGTCGTCAAAGTTGGTATTCCTGTAGGATAGTAGCCTGATGTCCTAATAGATGAATAGCAGTGTCTGGGGAAGTATCCTGTGTATTTCTAAGGAGTAAAGTAGTGTTCTGTAGTCCTTTACACTCAAAAACATAGTTAATGGTAGTATCAAATTTGTTAATAGACTTGTACTAGTCTATTGTGTGTCTCCTGGTCCTAATTGATGACACTAACAATGTCCAATACCAATAAGGTGTATTACCTTTACCTTCCAGTGATAATACAATGTGTTCCCTGCTTGAATTGCTTGAAATATCACTGATAACCTTGCAAAACTGACTATATACACTTGTTTCCAACGTTTTGGATAGTTCTTCCTACATTTCCATGCTGTATTCCTGTGTCTACTGTACTACCTTGTGTCTCAATGGATTGTTGTTTGTTTGAATATCCATAGTATTGAGTATTCCTAGTTGTGAAGATGATGTATTGACAGTAGTGTGTATCTGTATCTCCAAGTAATCCTGTAGTACTTTGAACTGTGCAATTGTCTCATGGAATCTCAATCTATGTCTGTTTGTATTCCATCTTGCTTTCAACCAAGCGTTTGTATCCTTGCCTGTATGTGTTATTTCCTGGTTTCTTTCCTTAGAACCAATGTCTTGTACTGTTTCTCTTTCTTGAAACAGTTTGCTTTTGTTAGGTCTGTGTATACACAATAGTATTGAAAGTAATACTTGATAGCAATAGCACAATGTCCTTTCTCTTAGCAAATATCTCTCTAGTGCCTTGTACTTTATATTCCTGACAATTCTGTAAGTACTTGTGTACCTAGGTAATAGTATTGTTGCTCTGTATACCTGTAGTTCCATAATCTCAATGGAAGTATGTTCTGGATTGTGTAGATTGAATATCAACATTGTACAACGTCCACAAGTCTGTCTATTCAACTTATCTCTCCTCTGAAGCATTGTATTGATTGCCCATAATGCTGTATACTCTGTTGTCCAACCATAAGTCCTGTTTCTGGTACGATTACCTGTCCTGAATCTATTCTGTATTGAATATCTTGTCTTGCAGCTGTAGTTTATCAATATCAACATGCATTTTGTACTTTCTGATCTTGCAATTGTGTCTGAATACTCATTAATATCTTGAGTATAAGTCCTGACTTTCTGTTCTGTCAGAATGCACTGTGTGCATAACTGTGCAATTGATCTGTTCCTTCTTATAGTTGATTGTTTTGTCTGTAGACTATTTGCTGTCAATAATTCCCATGTAAAGCTGATAAGTTCTTACTTTCATCTCGAATAGATGGTCCTGAATAGCAAATATCTATTGTTAACAATGTAGTCCTGTATTCTCTGAAGCTTGTAGACAAATTTGAAGTCAATTTGTGATGTTCTCTTTGTTCTATGCACCTGACTTGGTAAAGTCGTGTGTGCTGTGAATTTTACTAAACAAATAGCAAAACTAACTCTGTCTGAAAGTCCTGGGTAACTTCTGAGTCTTGAAGTAGGTCTTCTCAAATACTTAACTTTGTAATTTCAAGGTCTACTGAGTAGTAGAACAGTGTGTATTGAAGCAATTGTTCTCCTGTTGTCTGGTTTGTCAATCCTATGCTTCTGACACAGGTTGTAATTGAAATCATTGCTTGCAATCGTATTCTCATAGTACAGTCATTCTCTGTGATATGCAAATGTATTCCTAGACATACTGTGTGCTCGAAACAAATATTCAAGTCTTCCTGTACTTTTGCTAGCATTCCTGACATGTAGTAGAGT
>NW_006761277.1:0-2590 GCF_000271605.1 Fomitiporia mediterranea MF3/22
GTTTTCAACTTTTTTCTTTCTAATAAATAATTTTGTTGATTTACTTTTTCTACTTTTTTCTACTTTTTCTGCTTTTCTTACTTTATTTACTTCTAATCCTACAGTGTCTATTGAATTAAAAGTAGTTATTAAAAAATCTGAGTCATAGCCCTTCAGTACTACATTCACTGTTGGGCCTCTACAAAATCCTAAAGTATGTAGTCAGGGTTCAAGAGTTCTGAGGTGACTTCCAGATTTGTAGAAAAGGCTTCTTACTACAAATCCTACTTGTCACTCATCATTACTCTAATGACTTGATAAATATACTGTTACTTCTGTAAGCAGTCCTTAATCTAGTGTCCTGACTTTCTACAGGCAAAGTATACTCCTTACTTTTAGACTTCTCTAATGTCTATCAGAACTGATTGATTACAAATTATAGACAGATTAATCTAAGGACTCAGAACTGTCAGAGCCAAATGTATGTGTAAGCATTCTGTACAGACTTGACACATCTGAACTGTAGCTTGGTTGAAGGAAATGGTACACATCTTCTACTCAGTGTAAGTGACTAGTTCTAACATTATTCTAAGAATCTTATTAACTAGTTCTAGGTGAAGAGCTTTTTCAAGTATTCTAATAAGAACATTATTAAACCTGAGTATGAATTCTACCTTCTAGGCTAGAATATTAAACTCCTGAAAGAAGGTATTAGCAGAATGTTTGCCCTGTCACAGAGACACAAGCTTGTTCTACACATTACACTTCTCATTCAGATTGATGAAGGAAGTACAGAGCTACTCTATAAATTCCAAATACAACTCATTATTCTAAAGTTAGATCAGGCTTCTAATCTAATAGCTTTTGATCTAGTTTTAGGCCTAAGTGGCCACATTGCCTTCCTTCATAAAGGAGAGAACAAATAGGATACAATCAAGATCTAAGGATAGATTAGTTAAAGTAGTAGCCACATATAGTTCAACTTAGTACTGGAAGTCCTCAAAGTGCTACCTATTAAAGTCTAAAGGGTAGGCTACATACACTTTCTTTCTAGAACAGGTTGTGACTTTCAGAATGATTAGAATGGGTTCTAAAGGGGCTAGGGGCACATAGTTAGCAAAGGCCTCTTAGATAGAGGTCTGTATGTATTAAGCTAGTTCTACTCATAACTGCTAATCTGGCAGAACAGTAAGGGTGGCAGTTAGTATAGAAGGGTCCATGTTTACACTACAAAGGAATCAATACTAAACTAAAAGGGGTAATGAATAGAAGAAGGGTGGCAAAAGTTTAAAAGGGTTTAGAAAGTTTAAAATTTAAAAATGTAAAAGGGTTAGAACAAAGAAAAGAGATTGACACAACAGTGAGTACTAATACTCAAAATGTAGGAGAGTTGTAAGGTAGTAATAGGTAGTCTTGATCTAATGTCAGTAACAGTATAGAGGGGACCTGAAGGCTCAGTAAGGGGACCTAGGCTACAACTATCCTATACAACAGAAATACAGAATGTAAGTACTAGAACATAGTTGGAACTTGCAAAACAGGCAGAGAGAGAGAGTGAGACAAGAGTAGAGTATATAGAGTGAGCCTAAGAGTACAGGACTACCTAGAGTAGACAAGATTAAGACTATAGGACCAGTCTGATCTCATACACCTATATATACTAAACTACACAAGAGCACTCAGGGAGTATGAGCTACTAAGAATGATAAGCCACAAAGAATGAAAGAAAGAGAAGGTCAAAGATAAAGGTACAAAGAATAAAGGGATGGACAAAGGGTAAGAGACCATAGAATGAACAAAGAATGAAGAGGTGGTCAAAGGAATAGAATGATGAAGTAAGGAAGGGTAGTAGTAAGAGTCAGTATACATATAGTCTATAGACAGCACCCCTGAGAGACAGAAGTCCTGAGTTCCAGTATGGAAGGGTACAGAACCCTTAGAACTGAAGGTAAGAGAGTAGAGAATTGTAACACAGAGGTCTGGACCGGGTTCAGACCTGGACTAGACTGCTGGTCCAGTCTACAAGAGGTCCAGCTAGGTCCAGTCCAAGGTCCAGGATTTTATAAGAAATCAGTCCTGGTCTGGTTCATAGTCTAGCAAAAACCTGTCTGGACTGGACCTGGACCAGACTGTAGCAACTATAGTAATAATAGGGAATTTGACTGTTCTAGCTTCTTCAAAGCAAGCTTAAGATCTAATGTTTGATCTGTTTTAGTATGTCTGTAAATGCTAATTTGCAGGCACAAGCAGATTTAAAGTTGCATGTCTCATAATTTCTCATCAATACATAAGTACATATTAGTCATTATTAGTAATATATATATATTTAGCTCAGTCGACTATCTGATACAAGAGATAAATCCTACAATAAATACTAGCCTCAGTGATAAATATCTGAGGTATTATCATCCATTTTCAATGTGTTATTTTTTTTTAAATTTGTATCTATATGAGAGAGAGTTGAGTTATCATAAATTCTGAAATTTTGCAAATTGAAATGCACTCAGAGTGTAACAATTGCACTATCTGTGCATTTGCACAACATGTGTTATAAGTGCTTGTGAGTGTTTTCCTTTTTGTTCACTAGACTACCCTATATCCTACTACACAT
>NW_006761278.1:0-2589 GCF_000271605.1 Fomitiporia mediterranea MF3/22
GATCTGATGTCAGTGACAGTGTANAGGGGGACCTGAAGGCTCACGTGAGGGGACCCAGGCTACAACTATCCTACACAACAGAAATACAGAATGCAAGCACTAGAACATAGTCAGAACTCACAGAACAGGCAGAGAGAGAGAGTGAGACAAGAGTAGAGTATATAGAGTGAGCCTAAGAGTATAGGACTACCTGGAGTAGACAAGATCAAGACTACAGGACCAGTCTGATCTCATACACCTATATATACTAAACTACACAAGAGTACTCAGGGAGCATGAGCCACTAAGAATGATGAGCCACAAAGAATGAAAGAAAGGAATGTCAAAGATAAAGGTACAAAGAATGAAGGGATAGATAAAGGGTAAGAGACTATAGAATGATACAAAGAATGAAGGGGTGGTCAAAGGAATGGAATGATGAAGTAAGGAAGGGTAGTAGCAAGAGTCAGCATGCATATAGTTCATAGACAGTGCCCCTGAGGGACAGAAGTCCTGAGTTCTGGTACAGAAGGGTGTGGAACCCTTGGAACTGAAGGTGTGAGAGTAGAGAACTGTAACAAAAAGTAGAAAAAGTAGAAAAAGTAAATCAACAAAATTATTTATTAAAAAGAAAAAAGTTGAAAACAAAAGTAGATAGTTCTCTTATTTCTTCTGATTCTTTTAATTCTTCTCTTTGTACTTCATTCAAGTCTAAATCTGTACAATCTAACCTACTACTTCTGTATTTCAAAATCTTAAAACATTTGGAACACTACCTAGCCCTGTTTACTACTCAGTAGTTTGTCTATAGTATTAAGTAAGGATAGTCTCAGCTAAGTTCACAGTTGAGAACATAGGTCTGTCCTTGTTAAAAGAGAGAGGTTAATAAGAAAATGTTAGTACATATACTTACTCTCTTAGACAATAAGACTATACAAGCTGTATATTCCCTTCAGAACAAGTAACAATTTATTAGAGAACACTCTAAACACTAGCTTCAGGTCTCTATTCTCTTAGCTCCCTTCTTAGGATCCTCTCAGATCTGAACAATAGCTCTAGTAGACAGTAGATACACTAGTTTATATATTAATAAAGCCTTTGTGTAGAAACACTACCTTCCTACTTAATGTGTTCTACTTCTGATCCTAGTATATAATACAGACAGAACCCTAAACTAGAATGATCAGATTACTGAGTTTGTCCAACTATAGATGACTATTTAGGATTATAAGAAAAGTATTAAGTTCAGAGTTACTAACCTTAGAAAGACAGACATTTTTATTGAATTTGAATAGCTTAAGGCTTACAACCCTACTATTAACTAGTTAAAGTAGACACTTGTGTTTAATCAGTGTTCTAAGTCTTACAACTATCTTGTACTACTGTTCTAAGTAGATACAAACACTTCTAATATTACTAACAGTTCTAATAAAGGTGACTAGTTGTTCTTCTTTAACTAGGGTAGATATGTGGACACATATTCTAGTCAAGACAGAACAGAGTTGATCTAAAGGATGTCTGAGACAGAACCAGTCTAGAACCCTCTTAGAACAACTCTACTTTAGAATGTACATAGACCTAGCCTACTGGATTTTATCTAAGAGTTCCCTAAAGTCTTTAGTAAAGAGGAATTTGACCAGCTTCCTGAATGTTACTCTTAGGACTATACAATTGAATTGACTAAGAGTTTCTAACTTAAGGATTGTAAGGTCTACCTACTTAACAGAGACAAGTAGGAGGTGCTCAACAAGTTCCTTCAGGAAAATCTTTAGAACAGTCAGATCCAACCCTTAAAGTCCCTTATAGCCTCCTCTTTCTTCTTTGTCAAAAAGAAAGATAGGAAGCTCTACCTAGTCTAGGATTATTATTATCTTAATAAAGGTACTGTTAAAAACAAGTACCTACTCCTCCTAATTCAGGAGCTCATTAATAAGACACATACATTTAGGGTTTTTACTAAGTTGGACATTTGATAAGGATACAATAATATTTGGATCCAAGACAGAGATGAGTAGAAGACTGTATTCTGAACTAATTGTAGACTGTACAAACCAACTATAATGTTTTTTAGACTAACTAACTTGCTTACAACATTCTAGTCATTCATGAATCACATTCTCATGGATCTGATTGACTCAGAGCATGTTAGTGTGTATCTAGACAACATTCTGATCTTTACTTAGACAGTCAAGTACTATTACTAACTAATCTAAGCAGTTTTATAGTAACTCTGAAATAATAAACTGTTTCTTTAAGAAGTAAAGTGTTCTTTTACACAAGAGTCAGTAGATTATCTAGGCTTTGTAATCAGTAGAGGAGAGGTCTGTATAAATCTGACAAAGGTAACTGTAGTTCAGAACTGGTTATAACTTTAGAACCTGAAACAGGTCTAAGTATTCCTTGAGTTTGTAAACTACTACTAATACTTTATTTAAGGCTTCAGTACTATTACTCAGCCCCTTCACAATCTCACCAGCAAAGATGTTCCTTAGTAATAGGCAGATTAGTAATAGTCTACATTTGAGTCTCTTAAGTAGACTATTACTAGTAAGCCTGTATTAGTAGTTCTAACAGTTGTAAACAAGTTCTGAGTTGAAACTAACTCTTCTG
>NW_006761279.1:0-2589 GCF_000271605.1 Fomitiporia mediterranea MF3/22
AGGAAAAGTGCATATACATTGAGGATAAGATGATACTGCTTCAGAATAAGCATCAGGCATGGAGATACATTGACAGTGATAGAAAGACACAGACATACACATACACAGTCAATTATATTCAGTACAGGAAGGTATTCAAGAGTGAAGAACTACTACAGACAATTTCAGGACTAGGAGAATGTTCAGACATTCAGGTATATCAATTCTACAACATTGGAACAGACATTTCCATCTTCAGGATTGAAGAAACAGTCAGTAATAAGTACAATTGAAGGAATTTGCATAGAACAATGTTCTATAAGGTACAATTGGATGTTACACTATGAAACTATTCAGTTCATGACAAAGAATTATTCAGAAACGTCAGAACCAGCTCAGACTACAAGGATATATTGTACAGAACACAGTTTCAGGAGAACATAAGGTATTACATTGCAAAATACATATTCAGACAGTCAGGATTCATTAGAATAGACTCAGGACACTCTATCAGACATATTATGAGTATCACAGACACTCAAACAGATGTGCTAGCATGTATATACTCAGGATACATAGTAAGAATCAAGGTATTCAAGCTACAGGATGACAATTACAACCTACAGGATGTAGAACCACTACAATCTATACACTACAATGATAGTAAGACACTACTGAGATTAGGAAACAATACACATTGTATGGAACAAAGTACAGAAGTTCAGAGGGCAACTTCAAGCTAGAGAACAGGTTTGGAACCTGGACAATCTACTCAATCTGCTCAATCTGCTCAAACAGATTATCACACTGCTTCAAGGGAAAGCAAAGGCAATATACATACAGCCAGCAAATATCAGAGTGATAATGAATTAGCAATGATCAATCAGACTATTTGAGCATTCAGGAATGATACTTTAACACTATAGAAGGAAATAGAGTATTAGGAAGCTCTAGGACATCTATTGAACAATGATACAGTTCAATCTACTCTAGGAATGAGTAGTTACAATCAGTTTGAAGTACAAAATCATACAGAGAACCTCTCCAGACAATACAGATATGTTTCAGGACAGTACCAGACGTTTTACACCGAAAATGAAGTCATATTTCAACAAGAGGGCAAGAGGCACACACATTGCATTACATACACACTCTTTGAGAATACAACCTACAGGTTTGAACATACATTTTTCTTACTTGGATTGCTACAGAACAATTTTGTGAAGGACTTTGCAGTACCAGACAGTATCAGTACCACAGGAAACAGGACACATGATAGGTACATAAGGAAAGAATACATCAGCACAAGGACAAGTACACAGAAAGACAGGAAGTCAATGCTAGAATGCATTGATCCACACATGGATTTGCCAAATGAACAGGGAATTGGCAGCATACACTCAGGACTTCAGGCAGTGCTACTGCACATGTAGACAGGACTTTTCATTGAGACATACATGGAACAACACAGTATACAGACAGTTACAGCATTCAGGAAAGTAGAGAACACTACTTGGACACAGTGTGATAGAACATTGTACTATGAGACAGCAAAAGTATACTTGGACAATTCAGGAATTGAATCAGTTGACTTACAAAGACACAAACAAGTTGAGACACAAGGAAACAGTATAAGAACACAGTAGGACATTCATTGTGCACTGAGATACCATACATATATACACATATCTAGTAATATTAGGCTCATACCTCAGGATTTCTGTTGAGAGGGGTTATGTGAGAGGCTTAGAGGGATCACACAAAGAGGGGGGATAGTGGACTCAGCTCACTCTCTTGCAGCTTGCTTCATTGTCTGTTGATTAGTTAGTCTATATATACTATGTAGGTATGTATAATATGTAGCTATGTCTTAGGTACGTCTGTTGCTTATATGCGTCATTCCATATATGTTAACACTCCCCTTCAAACATATATTAGTTTAATAATATGTTTGTTTTGCAACTATTCGTTTATTTGATTTGTAGTTATTTTTATTTTTATTTTTAGGGGTAGTTATAGCACTGCTACCACTCCCCTTCAAACATTTATAAGTTGGCCAGACCTATAAGATGTTTGATTTGCAGATTGTTTCAACATTTTTATTAGTATTGTATCTGCATTGTATGTTGTGTCTGTATTATATTTGCTTGTGTATCACATATAATAATATCATTTGTATAATATAAATGCATTGTTTGTATTGTATATTTTAGTCCACTGTGTGTTAACTTTGTGTGTTGTTAGATATCTATTAAGTTTTCGTTTGGTGTTGTGTTATTAGTTCTGTACTTTGTTCATCATTATATTATTAAGTCGTTGTTCATTGTCTTGTAGACTGTTCAACATGATTGAAATTGTTCAGAGTTAATCTGAAGTTCATACATAGTTTACTGTTCAATGACAGTATTGTTTTCACAATAAATCGTTCGAAATTGTTATTAATATTATATGTGCTTCAGAGACCTGCAGAATCTCATGAGTGCTGTGTAAGATCGTAAATCGTGTGTTTTATTTATTAAATTTGCTTGAGTATTACTAGTAATTTCTTTTTACTTCACTGTGAAACTAATGAATCATGCTAGTAAAATGTATATCCAGTGTTGCAATGAT
>NW_006761280.1:0-2583 GCF_000271605.1 Fomitiporia mediterranea MF3/22
TCCATATTACTCTCTTTCTAGTTACTAGATTCTGAATTTAGTGTATAAGAGTCTAATGAACTTGACTCTGAACTGGTACTACTTTGATAGGTCTGGTACAACCAACTATAATAATCTAATGTTGATGTTCCTTCTACTATAAAGGTATCTAATAATATAGACTGTTCAATTTCTTTAGCTGTCTAGTCTTCCTGAGTAATAATTTCTGACTAACCTTAGAGACTTCTAGAGGATCCTGGTAGACTATCTGGATATTGTATTTCAATTCTACTATAGTTTTGAAATGTTTGGATTCCTCCCTGTATTGTGTTAACAAGCTCTTCTTCTTTAGCTGAAGACCCTGATAGTTCACTTTCTTGATTTTCTTAGACTGTGTTTTCCTAAGTAAAATGTTCTTGTCTCTAGAGGTATTGAGCATTAGAAGTACTTCCTTCTCTCCTGTCACTTTGTTGTTCCTCTCTACTAATACTTTGTAATATAGTAGTTAGGTTGAATTGTGACTGTGCTAACCTATTCAGGTATACTTGTAATATTCCTGATTCAACTTGTACTTCTTGTACTCTGTTAGTAAGGTCCTGTATCTTGTCCAAGATTTCCTGTAGCTTTGTATGAATATTAAAGATATTCAATCCCTATGTATCTAGATCTGATTGTATCCCTTCCAGCTTTTCTCCTTATTGTTCTGATTGTATAAGACTACACAAGTATGTGATTTCCCCTTGTATAGTTCTATAATGTATGTCTTAACTTTGAGTAGACCTAATTATTCTGTTAAGACCTAAAAATTGTTGTATTCAAGTCTTTGTCCTTGTAACCCAAAGGCTATAATGGGTCCCCAGTTTGTTTGAATAAGAGTGGTTAGAGTGTGAACCTCTTCTTTGAGCCAATCTTGTACTGTTCCTCAATTGACTCTTCCTTTTACTCTAAGTATATGTAACAAGGAGTGTTCCTACAAGTAGTAGGAATATGAGAATGGTTGAGGGATTGGATAATAAAGGGCTGTGTGATAATAGACTTCTGCCTGTACTCAGTACCAGTTGTTGTATGTATAATGTTCTAATCCTTTCCTTGATCTGATACAAAGCTACTTTTTATAGCTTGTTAACTTTGTTTAGTATAATATTACAAAAGTTACTTACTTTTACAATATCTGGATATCCTTGTTCTAGTACAAGTAATATACTGTGTAACAGA
This sequence comes from Fomitiporia mediterranea MF3/22, assembly GCF_000271605.1. Lineage (NCBI taxonomy): Eukaryota > Fungi > Basidiomycota > Agaricomycetes > Hymenochaetales > Hymenochaetaceae > Fomitiporia > Fomitiporia mediterranea. Next base: position 1,195 of record NW_006761280.1, read on the forward strand.
TTATAATGTTGTTGTAATGTGTATAGATAGCCTGAGTATCCTTGGATTTATTTAATCCAGATTTGTTGATTGATAGGAGTACCTACTGTATAGGCAACAGTTAATACTACTCTTCCTTGTATAAAAGAGTCTAAGGGAATTTCCCTCTGTATCCAAAATGGTATTCCTTTAATACCTCCTAGTATTAACACTTGTTCCTGTATATAAGCCACTAAGTAATTAAGAACTAGTAGCACTTCTTAATTAATCTTTCTTTTCTTACTATAAAAGAAAGTTACTTGCCTTAACAACTATTCTAAGTAGTAGAGTAATTTATCTACCTACTTTGAATGTTAATTATTAAGGTTAGTTAATATTATAAAGTAAGTATTAGAGTTGATGTACCTGTGTACTAGCTCTAGGTTTGAGTTCCCCTTAGTAGACCAGAGCTTTACTAGAATAGTAAAGATTTGTAACTAAGTTGGAGTTTTATTAAAGTGTAAGATATACTCACTTTACTAGTTCTAATCCTTAGAAATAGTAAGAGAATAGAGTATAGAGGGTAAGACTTGTAGACTTGTAGAGTAAGAGGGTAGAGGAGTCCTACTTTAGTCAAGCTACAAGTGTAGCCTAGTAGGTTGGTAGTAGAGTACTTCCAAGTACTAGGTAACTTAAGTTAATAAAACTATCCTTTAAGGGCCAAACTGGCCTCCTTATATACCTTTTACTAGAGTAATGTTACTCTAGTAACTGTTACAACTCTCTACTCCTGTACCTTCAGTTCCAAGGGTTCTGCACCCTTCTGTACTAGAACTTAGGACTTCTGTCCCTTGGGAGCACTGTCTATAGACTATATGTGTACTGACTCTTACTACTACCCTTCCTTACTTTATCATTCCATTCCTTTGACCACTCCTTCATTCTCTGTTCATTCTATGGTCTCTTACCCTTTGTCCATCCCTTCATTCTTTGTACCTTTATCTTTGACATTCCTTTCTTTCATTCTTCATAGCTTATCATTCTTAGTAGCTCATACTCCCTAAGTGCTCTTGTGTAGTTTAGTATATATAGGTGTACAAGATCAGACTAGTCCTGTAGTCTTGATCTTGTCTACTCTAGGTAGTCCTGTACTCTTAGACTCACTCTATATACTCTACTCTTGTCTCACTCTCTCTCTCCACCTGTTCTACAAGTTCTGACTATGTTCTAGTACTTGTGTTCTGTATTTCTGTTGTGTAGGATAGTTGTAGCCTGAGTCCCCTCACTGAGCCTTCAGGTCCCCTCTACACTGTTACTAACATCAGATCAAGACTACCCATTACTACCCTACAACTCTCCTACATTTCAGGCATTAGTACTCACTATTGTGTCAATCTCTTTCCTTTGTCCTAACCCTTTTACATTTTTAAA
>NW_006761281.1:0-2577 GCF_000271605.1 Fomitiporia mediterranea MF3/22
ACAATAATTACTTGGATTTGGATCTTATAGCAGACAATACAATGGATCCATCATCTTCTACGTTACGAATACAATCTATGGCTATTCAGATACATTATCCAGACGATAGTTATGAATCTACAACTCAGAAGGATGAGAATTACAATTCATTAGCTGGTTACAATACTATTTTGCAAGTATTTGGTCTAGAACAATTGGATTTGAAGCTACAAACCTCTTCTGACACTTTGGAATTGAAGATTCCCCTTGTAAATGCTGAACTTAGAAAGAGAAATCAGAGGAGAATGAGATCAATCTACAGAAATGGCTATTTCTACAGTGAATACAATGATACAGTATGTTTTGGAATTACTAGATGTCTTATGGAAGGAATTCTGTACTGTTTTGACTGGAAATGCAACAGAAGACTTTGGAATAAGTATCTACACAATTGATTCTATGTTTTCAGAAGTACAGATACATAGTTTACAATCATAGACAATTGGGAGAACGGAAATGAGTACACATTACCTGTTAAGATTGCTTTTCTGAACAGATTTGATGTCAGAGAATAGTATTCTCTACTCAGACAAGCTCAATATTCAGCCAAATACGTTTACAATCATTAGGAACTATTAGAGATAAAGGATATCTTTAATCCTGAATTGTTTGAGCCAATGTATTCAGTTGCAAGCATGGAAAATATTGACTCGTGTCCCATATCTGGAAATAGAGCATATATGTATGATTTACCTGTGCAAATCTACACTATGACTACTAACTTTAACAATTTTAACACAATTGAGTGTACTACAGCTTATGCTAAGGACTTCAAGAGATCAATACTATGTCCTATCATAATTACAATCAAAATCAATAGAGAATTAGTGAGAGCATTAATTGATTCAGGATCATTAGCAGATTTCATGTCCACCAAGTTTGCAGATCAAATAGGCGTTAGGAAACTTGCATTAGCCAAACCTCTACCTATACAATTGGCAGTACAAGGCTCTAGATCAAAAGTAAACTATTGTACCAATGCTAGAATACAATACAGAGAGATAAATGCAATACAGCACTTTGATATTATGAATTTGAATAACTATGATATTATACTAGGAATGCCATTCCTCTTCCAACACAAGATTTCTATCAGTTTCAATGAGTCTAGACTATGGATTGAAAGTACAATACCTCTACCAATAACAGGAGAACAAGTCACAGTCGTTTCATCAAAGGTTATTGATACTTATGATTGAGAAGTTGACAAATGTAGACAAGAAATCAAGCAATATGCTACAGATTTGTTCAAAGATGCTTCAGAAACGCCTCTACCACCTCTCAGAGCCATTAATCATAGTATACTACTCATAGATGAGGATAAGAAATACAAGTTCTGTAGAGCAACTTGTCTGGATCCTTTGAGAGAGTAATGGCAAAACAAGAGAAAGGACTATATTCAATCAGGAAGATGGAAAGTAGTTACAGGATCAAACACAATGCTTATGCTACTACTTCAAAAGCTTAGAAAGACCAAGGAAGACCCTATACAATTGAGAACTGTCATTGATCTTAGAGAGTACAACAAGAATACTAAGAAACTATCATCTCCTTTACCAGATATTGAATCAGTATTGAGGAGAGTAGCTTCCAAGAAGTATAAATCACTCATTAATGACAAAGACACGTATGAACAGATTAGAATAATCCCTGAGCATGTAAACAGATTGATATTCAACACTCCAGATGGAACAATGGTTAGTGAAGTAATGCAATTAGGTGATTGTAATAGCAGAGCCACCTATCAAGCATTAATGAACCACATTTTCCAGCCTTACTTGGGTGACTGGATGGATATCTACCTAGATGACTTAGTAATTTATTCAGACACGATTGAGGATCATATGCAACATCTCAGAACTGTCATTAATATATTGTGTAAGGAGAAATTCTACCTTAGTAAACATAAGATACAATTGTTCCAGAAAGAACTGAAGATACTAGGACACATTATTAATGATCAAGGCATTAGAATAGACCCTCACAAAGTCGATTCTATTCAACAATGGAAAGTACCTACTAATAAAGATTTGTTACAAGGTTTCTTAGGATCAGTAGGGTATTTAGCACCCAATATACCTCAGTTACACATTTCTACAGGTATTTTATCAAAAATTGCAGGAGAAACTGTATTTTTCAGATAGACATTCACTGAACAGTAAGTGTTTGATCAAATAGTAAAGCTAGTATTGGATTTCAGGCATAATCACAGAGTAGTATTGGACTATAGTAAGAATGCACCACCTATCAACATTGTTACAGACACTTCAGCTTCAGGAATTGGAGGAATAGTCAGCCAAGGTCATGATTGGAAAGATTCCAAGATAGCAGTGTTTTTCTCAGCAAAATTAAACCCTGTACAACAGAATTACCCAGTACACAATGTAGAATTACTAGTAGGAGTAGAAACTATGCTAAGACACAAGAATCTACTACAAGGAACACATTTCTTTTGGTATACCAATCACAGAGTGTTAGAACACATTCTAAGGCAACCAGTATTAAGTGGAAGACAAGCCAGATGGTTAGAGAAGATAT
>NW_006761282.1:0-2577 GCF_000271605.1 Fomitiporia mediterranea MF3/22
AAAGGGTAAGAGACTATAGAATAATACAAAGAATGAAGGGGTGGTCAAAGGAATGGAATGATAAAGTAAGGAAGGGTAGTAGTAAGAGTCAGCATGCATATAGTCTATAGACAGTACCCCTGAGGGACAGAAGTCCTGAGTTCTAGTACAGAAGGGTGCAGAACCCTCAGAACTGAAGGTATGAGAGTAGAGAACTGTAACAGACCCAGGCTACAACTATCCTACACAACAGAAATACAGGACACAAGTACTGGAATGTAGTCAGAACTTGCAGAACAGGCAGAGAGAGAGAGTGAGACAAGAGTAGAGTATATAGAGTGAGCCTAAGAGTACAGGACTACCTAGAGTAGACAAGATCAAGACTACAGGACCAGTCTGATCTTGTACACCTATATATACTAAACTACACAAGAGTACTCAGGGAGTATGAGCCACTAAGAATGATAAGCCACAAAGAATGAAAGAAAGGAATGTTAAAGATAAAGGTACAAAGAATGAAGGGATAGACAAAGGGTAAGAGACTATAGAATGAACAGAGAATGAAGGAGTGGTCAAAGGAATGGAATGATGAAGTAAGGAAGGGTAGTAGTAAGAGTCAGCACACATATAGTCCATAGACAGTACCTCTGAGGGACAGAAGTCCTGAGTTCTGGTACAGAAGGGTGCAGAACCCTTAGAACTAAAGGTAAGAGAGTAGAGAATTGTAACATCACCCCCCCTCTAAAACCAATTGTCCCAATTGGTAAACATTAGGCTTGGTCAGCAGCTCAGGCATAAGTCAGAACAGTAGGGTTTGGAAATCTGTAAGGCAGAGTTAACACAGAGCACCTGGATGAAGTCAATAGAAGTCTCAGATTACCTTAGCAGTATGGGTGAGATTCTCAGTAGGTTCCCAAGTGTGTTCTTCAACTGAGTATCCCTTCTAGTGAATAAGGAACTTGAGCTTTCCATACACTAGCTTGGCATCCACTATGTATTCTACTTTGTATTCTGGTTTGGAACTGATGAGTTCTGGTGGAGGCAGTGAGGGTCTTTGTTGTGAAGGAAAACCTGGATTATAGTATTAAGACAGTAGAACCTTGTTAAACACTGGGTGTATGTGCTTCCATGTTGCTGGAAGTTAGAGTTTGTAGGCAGAGGCACTAACCTTCTTTTCAATAATGAAGGGTCTGAAGCACTTGTTGTCCAACTTCTTTATTAGGCAATCCATAGTCAGGTTAGTGGCTTCTAGCATAACTTTGTTACTAGGCTGGTAATCCTCAGCTGTAGACCTCTTCCAATCATAGTTCTGCTTTATAACCTGTACTGCCTTTTCCAAAAAAGCTTGTGTATCCTCCCTGGTTCTGTACATCTGTTCTACAAAGTCTGTTACAGATTCAGAACTACTGTTCTGGTTTGGAACTGTCTCCTAGTACAGATGTCTCTCATGATTGAGGAAGAATGGGGACTGTCCTGTTGTAGAGTGTTACTAGTTATTGTGTATGAATTCTGCCAGAGCTAGCCATTCAGACCAATCTGATTGTTAATGATTAATGAACATCCAGAGGTAGAGCTCAATCTCCTGATTGACTCACTCAGTTTGACTGTCAGTCTACAGGTGATAGGTAGTAGAAGGGTTCCCTTGAATTCTGAGAAGTGTATACAAGTCCTGTATGAATTTCGACTCAAATTACAGTCTGCAATCATGAATGAGCTTCCAAGGGAGTCTGTACAACTAGAAGATGTGATCCTAATAAATGCATACTATACCTTTGGAAGTGAGTTCTGTTCAGGTCAGAACTGTATAGACTTGCTTGGAGAATCAGTTGACAATCACACAGATAGTGTTGTAACCCTAAGACTCAAGTAGCTTACTAATCAGGTCTACTGAGACTTCTTCCTAAGGGTGATCCAGAATCTAATACAGATGTAGGAGAGTCTAAACCCTTGTCTGGTAGGCCTTAGTCTGTTAGCACATATTGTAACTAGTCACATACTTTAGGATTTCCCTCTACATTCCAGGCTACCAGTAGTTCTGAGTAATGAGTTCCTGTGTTTTGTGTCAGCCTGAATGTTCTACAGTTGGATTGTTGTGATGAGCTCAGACAATGTCCTCCTACAGTTTCCAATCCTTTGGAACATACAGTCAGCCTTCCTAGTAAACCTGTCCATCCTTATCCTCCTCCTAATCTCTAGCCTGCTTCTCTAGTTGCTTCACTACAACCTAGTCCTGTATGTGTCTTAGAGCTTACTGTATACAGGTGACAAAGTCAACATCCTTGGATTTGAGTCAGATCTCTCAGATTGTCTTGAATACAAAACAGGAATTGTCTAGGAGAATGAGATTTTTGTTATCATTCTCCCCCCTTTCATGACCTACTTGTCTTGAGAGTAAATCAGCTTTCATCATTTGTGTTCTAGGTTTGTGGGTCAGTACAAAGTTAAAGTCCTACAGTTCTAACATCTAGCAGGCTTAACAGTGGTTGAGCTTCTAGGGAGTCTGGAAGTACTAGAGATTAAGGTGATCACTCTAAATCTTGAACTTCTGTACAGTACTAAGGAGATATTGACACCACTCTTCTAGGGGACAGACAATTG
>NW_006761283.1:0-2576 GCF_000271605.1 Fomitiporia mediterranea MF3/22
AGTAAAGAAGGACTACTATGCTACTAAATAAAAGGCCATTAAATGATGATAAGGAGTTGTGGTGTAAAAGAGAGGCTATCTAAGAAAAGGAAGGTGTTGTATTACTTATGCTCTAGTGTATCTACTCTACTTCTATGACTTGTAGAAATTCAGAACTACCTCCAAATGACTTGAAATTTAGTATTTAGTGTATCCACCCCTTGCTTTCTTCAATGCTTCTACTCTACTGGGCATAGAATCATAAAGTTTGGAAATATAAGAAAGAGGGATTCTGTACTATTCCTCCTGCAAAACCTTCCAAAATTCCTCCTTATTCTTTGGCTGCTCCTTTCTAGCACAAACCATAGCATCCACATAGTCCTATACATGCTCTATAATGTTCATGTCAGGTGAACTAGAAGCCCATGGAAGAAGATGAACATGATGAGACTCAAACCAAGCAGTAGCAAGTTTAGACTTGTGCTTGGGATCATTGTCCTGAGCAAAATGAGCATACTTCTTAGTGATTCTGAGTTTCTTCAAGGTAGAGAGAAGTGAACTCTACAGGATTTGTGTGTACATCTCTGCATCCATCTTACCCTCAATCCTATAAAGAGTCCCAACACCTTTGGAAGTGACACACCCCTAAACCATAATACTTCCACCTCCATGCTTCACTATCTTCTGCACATAAACATCATCAAACTCCTGCCCAGACCTCCTGTAACACTACTGACAACTATCAGAGCCAAAAAGATTGAATTTGGACTCATCAGAGAAAATGACAGAATGCCAGTCTAGAGCAGTCCAATCTCCAAATGTGTGAGCCCATTCTTTTCTAGCCTGCCTCAATTTGATGCTGAGAAAGGGCTTACAGCAATGAACATAGGCCTTAAGACCATGTTTATAAAGGTGACAATACATGGTACTCTTGCTGACATGAGGGAAGTGGTTTTGTTTGAGATTGGTAGCATCACAAGCTGAACCAGATGCAAGCATTCTAGCAGCAGAACAATGGTTGGGCAATGAAAGCTTGGTGGGACAACCTGGCTTGGGCATAACAAAGTACGGATCACTAGTAAGGAGGAGCTTACAGTGTAATCAGGAGATGGTAGAATGAGAAAGGCCAAGCCTTTTGGCACACTCAGAGTGAGACATGCTAGCATGCTTGTAGTCCAATAGACACACTTTACAAGTGGGTGTAGTGTAGTGCATAGAGTAGAATAGAGGTAATACTAAAGCCTAGAGTACAAAAGGAGGCACAGGTGTCAAAATAATGAGCACTGGGGCAGCCTTTTTAAAGTGTATGTGCTGCATGCATATGTAATACAACAGCATGTTTTTTTTAGATCCGTCCGTCTTGTATAATTACTGCACATTTTGCAGTCTTTTTTACATACATATATTTGTAGTATATTACACTTAATTTACATGTAATTTATATGGGCATAAGTGTTGTGTGGAATGACGTGTAGAGGCAAAATGAAAAACATGTAGTGTGTTGCAATACTTTTGACACACACTGTAGCTACTCTATGATAAAATTGCACACCTTAAGGCATTAAAGGAATACTTAGACATACTTGGAATCGATTCTATCAATGTACTAACTCTAGGAAAGGGAAAACTCAATACTAATGACCCTCAGGTTAGTATCAGTCTAGTAAAACATGAGGCAACCTTTCAAACACAATACTACAGTATGGACATACAGGTAGACATATGTAAAGGCTTTAAAAACTGTACATATAGTCACTTTACTACACATATCATGTCTACTACTCAAGAATCTGTTGCTCATACATTTGCATCTGCTTTTCTACAAGGCACAAATATGCCTCATCCTCCTCTACAACTCTTAGTTGGCCCTCAAGCACAACCAATCACTCAGGATTGGGTTACTCACAACTACAGTACAAGTACTGACTATGTTTTCGATTGAGAGGAGCTCAAGAAGATTGTAGCTTTCTCCAGGGCTATCCACAACAATTCCCTCAACCCTACTATACAACTCCTGGAGTGTTATCTTATTGTATTACACTTGTATAACTTCCACATTCCTTCTCATACAAGACTGAGCCCACTACCACTGTTCCAAGACCACATTCAACATGCTAAGATGATGCAAGTGTCCCAGGACTTTGTATACTGTAAGAACATGGCTTTGAACCAAGGTAAATGTGCATATATTCTGCATTATATTATTATGAGCACATATACCTTACTGTTTTACTTAGGTGCAAAGCATAGAGCTGAGCAAATCAACAATAGAACTGCTATATTCTACTCACACAACTGTAAACGTTCTCAGATTGATTCACAATTGCTCTCAACATCCACTGATCTTACTTCAGTACTTGATATGAGTGCTCTGAGCTCATTTGACACTCAAGGCATTACTCTACTACTGAATCCACTGCTTTCCACTCAATCTGACAGCCATTCTGACCAATCTGCCACGAGTTCCACCAGTTCCACTACAGAACATGTCTAAGCCAGACAGGAACACGTCCAGTCCACTATGGGACTGATCAAAGACACATCCATGGCTGTAGAGAACATCCTAGCACAGCAGTACTGAACTTCATAGTAAGTTA
>NW_006761284.1:0-2572 GCF_000271605.1 Fomitiporia mediterranea MF3/22
TAAAGTATTTACTCTCAATATATTTTTGTTAAAATATATTTACTCAATATTTAAAGCTATTATAATACATATACTGTGTTATATTCATTAATAATACTTTTAGAACCTTTATAAGATGTATAAGAATTATCTTTACTTTATAACCTTATTAAAATTCTTACAGTTGCTATATAATTTATAAATAATGTGTATTCTACTATATAAGAACTATAAAGCTATATAAGAAAATGGACTTTTCCCTGACAGAGGTGACAATTGACTGCTCAGTGTCTCTCGTCCTTATATTGTATGTATTCTAACTGAGACATTATAAAGTCATTGTCTTGTGGTTCGTCTGTTGATGAACTAATCATCTCATAATACTCCCCTTCAAACTCTTACTAGTCTGAGTAAACTGGTAAGATGTTTGACTTGTGGTACATGTAGTGCTTTAGTTAATATATCTGCTTGTTGATTGTTCGTTCGTATGTATTTTGCATTTATGTACTCTAACTCAATGTAGCATTTAATAAAATCTTTCTTATGATCTAAATGCTTTGTTTGTTCTGAATATTTGAGTTCGTCTGATGTAACCGTTTGTATAACAGCATTGTTATCACAATAGATATTAATTGGTGCATCAGAGACCTGCAGAATCTCTTCAGCTAAATGAGTAAGTGTGATTGCTTCCTGTGTTCCTCTTGCAAGAGCTATTAATTCAGCTTCATACATTGAATTTGCCACCAGTGTTTGTCTTTTACTTGACCATGAAACTAATGAATCACTCAAGTAAAATGTGTATCCTAATATTGTACAATGCCCTTCTTGCATCATACTGTCTGTGTCTGTATAGCTGTTCAATATTGATTGATTTGTACTACTGAGTTGGAGCCAGACATTGTTCATAGTTTTTAAGTACATGTAATAATGTTTAAGTGCTAGATAATGCTCCATACTAGGGTCATTAAGGTATTTTGCTAACTGATTTGTTACAAATGCTATATCTGGCTGTGTACAGTCTGCAATGTATCTAAGTGTGCCAACCATGTTCATGTATAGTATATCAGACATTTGTTCTCTATTGTTATCAGTTTGCAATACTGTTTTTAATTGTGTACCAGGCTGTATGGGTGTTTGTACACTTTGTTCGTTTGTAAGTTTGTAACATTCTATTATACTATTAATATAATGTGTCTGACACATCCTGATGAATCTATACTCTCTGTCATGTTGAATCTCTATACCAAGTAGCCAGTGTAATTCACTACTGTCTGTATATTGTAAATGATGTACAATAGATTGTTTTATCATTGCAATATTATTATTATTCATTACCACAATAGTAATATTGTCAACATGTACAAATAATATGGCTACAGTTATTTCTTTCTTCTTTGTGAAGAATACAGTGTTATCATGTTCAGATTTTGTTAATCTGTATTTAAGTAGTATATTAGATAGTGTTTTATACCATCTTCTACCAGCTTGTTTTAATCTGTATAGCACTTTTTGTAATTGTAATATTTGTCCATTCTGTAATCTGTCTATTAAGTTACCTGGGGGAGGTTTAACATATATTTCTTTGTCTTCTGTCAATTGTCCATACAGATATGCCAATTTTATATCTATCTGATGTATTTCATAATTATTAGATGCTGCCCATGCTAATATTAATTGCACCATAGATAGTCTAGCAGTAGGAGCAAATAAATTGTCTGTATGATAGTCAAGGCTGTCAATCTGATAGTTTCCTTGAACTACTAATTGTGCTTTATATTTTTCTATACTATTATCAGTGTATTGCTTTATTTTATAGACAAATTGTGTTCTGATGATGTTAATATTATTGCATGGATTCGTGATTTCCCATGTATTATGATTTTCTAATTGTTTTATTTTGTCTTTCATAACTGTAATCCATGAATCACAATCTGGACATTGGATTGCTTCATAAAATGAAGTCGGATCCAATTGTATTTCACTTATTTTAGCATTAAATTCTGTTAAATGAATAGCAATATTATCTTCATCCTTTTCACTAAGTGCATACATGTGTTTTGTTACACATTTATTCTCCATACATTGTTCAAGCTCAATAGCACATTCTATTAGTTTCTGTTTCTGTTTCAATCAATGTAATTTAGGTTCTACTTCTTTTTCAGTTAATTTAACTTTGTTGTCTGTTAAGTCTGTTGGTTCTGCTGTCTTTTCCTTTTTTGTTAGGATCAGCATTGTCTGTATCATTATTGTCTGTTCTCATTATTCTATTGTCTGTTTCATTATTTTTAATTATTAAACACTTGTTTGTATTGTTGTTTGTATTGTCTATTTTCTCCCCTTCAATTTGAGGAGGTTTACCTTCAAGAAATTGAATATTTCGTTTGATGGTAATTTTATTATTGTGCCAAGTTTTATAGCCTTTACTTTCATTGTCTAATCCTATCCAACAAGCAATGATACCTTACTATTGTATTTTTGTAGGATTTTCATTGCAAATGATAATATATTGACCAAATTTGTATATATTATCAATTGTTCTGTGTGTTCTGTAACGTTTGTAATGTAGGGTATTGTAATTTAAAGCAGCACACAG
>NW_006761285.1:0-2570 GCF_000271605.1 Fomitiporia mediterranea MF3/22
ATGTTGATTTGCTACCAGTGTTTGTCTTTTACTTGACCATGAAACTAATGAATTGCTTAAGTAAAATGTATATCCTGATATTGTACAATGCCCTTCTTGTATTATACTGTCTGTGTCTGTATAGCTGTTCAATATTAATTGATTTGTGCTACTGAGTTGGAGCCAGACATTGCTTGTAGTTTTTAAGTACATGTAACAATGTTTAAGTGCCAGATAATGCTCCATACTAGGGTCATTGAGGTATTTTGCTAACTGATTCGTTACAAATGCTATATCTGGCTGTGTACAGTCTGCAATGTATCTAAGTGTGCTAACCATGTTCATGTATAGTATATCAGACATTTGTTTTCTATCATTATCAGTTTGCAATACTGTTTTTAATTGTGTACTGGGCTGCATGAGTGTTTGTACACTTTGTTTGTTTGTAAGTTTGTAACGTTCTATTATACTATTAATATAATGTGTCTGATGCATCCTGATGAATCTATACTCTCTGTTGTATTGAATCTCTATACCAAGTAGCTAGTGTAATTCGCTACTGTCTGTATATTGTAAATGATGTGCAATAGATTGTTTTATTATTACAATAGTATTATTATTCTTTGCTACAATAGTAATATTGTTGACATGTACAAATAATATGGCTACAGTTATTTCTTTCTTCTTTGTGAAGAATACAGTGTTATCATGTTCAGATTTTGTTAATCTGCATTTAAGTAGTATATTAGATAGTGTTTTATACCATCTTCTACCAGCTTGTTTTAATCTGTATAGTGCTTTTCATAATCATAATATTTGTCCATTCTGTAGTCTGTCTATTAAGTTACCTAGAGGAGGTTTAACATATATTTCCTTGTCTTCTGTCAATTGTCCATACAGATATGCTGATTTTATATCTATCTAATGTATTTCATAATTATTAGATGCTGCCCATGCTAATATTAATTGCACTGTAGATAGTCTAGCAGTAGGAGCAAATAAATCGTCTGTATAATAGTCAAGACTGTCAATCTGATAGTTTCCTTGAACTACTAATTGTGCTTTATATTTTTCTATACTATTATCAGTGTATCACTTTATTTTATAGACAAATTGTGTTCTGATGATGTTAATATTATTGTGTGGATTTGTGATTTCCCATGTATTATGATTTTCTAATTGTTTTATTTTGTATTTCATAGCTGCAATCTATGAATCACAATCTGGACATTGGATTGCTTTATAAAATGAAGTTGGATCCAATTGTATTTCACTTATTTTAGCATTAAATTCTGTTAAATGAATGGCAATATTATCTTCATCCTTTTCACTAAGTGCATACATGTGTTTTGTTATGCATTTATTCTCCATGCATTGTTCAAGCTCAATAGTACATTCTGTCAGTTTCTGTTTCTGTTCCAATTGACATAATTTAGGTTCTACTTCTTTTTCAGTTAATTTAACTTTGTTGTCCATTAAGTCTGTTGGTTCTGCCACTTTTCCTTTTTTGTTAGGATCAGTGTTGTCTGTATCATTGTTGTCCGTTCTTGTTATTCTATTGTCTGTTTCATTATTTTTAATTATTAAACACTTGTTTGTATTGTTGTTTGTATTGTCTATTTTCTCCCCTTCAATTTGAGGAGGTTTACCTTTGAGAAATTGAATATTTCGTTTGATGGTAATTTTATTATTGTGCCAAGTTTTATGGCCTTTACTTTCATTGTCTAATCCTATCCAACAAGTAATGATACCTTGCTGTTGTATTTTTGTAGGATTTTCATTACAAATGATAATATATTGACCAAATTTGTATATATTATTAATTGTTCTGTGTGTTTGGTAACGTTTGTAATGTAGGGTATTGTAATTTAAAGTAGCACACAGTGTTCTATTATGAATATAGGTAATATGAATTGTTGCTTCAGCCCATAATGTAAACAGTAATTCAGTAGATGTTAGATATGCTCTTACACCTCTAAATATAGTTTTATACGTTTGTTCTACTATTCTGTTCTGTTGTAGAGTATGATGTACTGTTAATCTTTGTTTTGTTCCTTGTGAATCTAAATATTGTTGGAAATCTTCACTAAGGAATACAGTATTATTATCACTTTGTAAAAGCTTTATTTTAACTCTGTGCTGTGTAAATATTTTAGTTGTCTATCATATGTATTGTGTATATGCATTAGATTTTGTTTGTAATTTGAGTATTATGCACCAATGAGTAGAATTGTCTACAATTGTTAATAAGTAGTGTATGTTCTTATATGTGTACAGTTTAATAGGACCAATGATATCAATATGAATAAGATCTCCAAATTGATTTGTAAGAGGAGATTGACATAGTTTTGGTATTGGTGTATGTTCAATATTTGCTTTTATACATTCAATACATTCTTTTTCTTTGTAGTTTGTTATTTTAGTTGATAGTACACTTGGTTGTGTCTTTAATAATCGTTTAATATAATTGTAACTTATGTGTCTGAGGCGTTTATGTATATCATAAATAGATAGTTTGTTCATTGTTTTTAATAAATGATTATTGTACAAAATATACAAGTTATTTCTCAATCATATATGTCTGATGTATT
>NW_006761286.1:0-2569 GCF_000271605.1 Fomitiporia mediterranea MF3/22
GAGCTATTAATTCAGCTTCATACATTGAATTTGCCACTAGTGTTTGCTTTTACTTGACCATGAAACTAATGAATTGCTCAAGTAAAAATGCATATCCTGATATTGTACAATGCCCTTCTTGCATCATACTGTCTGTGTCTGTATAGCCATTCAATATTGATTGATTTGTGCTACTGAGTTGGAGCCAGACATTGTTTGTAGTTTTTAAGTACATGTAACAATGTTTAAGTGCCAGATAATGCTCCATACTGGGGTCATTGAGGTATTTTGCTAACTGATTTGTTGCAAATGCTATATCTGGCTGTGTACAGTCTGCAATGTATCTAAGTGTGCCAACCATGTTCATGTATGGTATATCAGACATTTGTTTTCTATTGTTATCAGTTTGCAATACTGTTTTTAATTGTGTACCAGGCTGTATGGGTGTTTGTACACTTTGTTTGTTTGTAAGTTTGTAACGTTCTATTATACTATTAATATAATGTGTCTGACACATCCTGATGAATCTATACTCTCTGTCGTGTTGAATCTCTATACCAAGTAGCCAGTGTAATTCACTGCTGTCTGTATATTGTAAATGACATACAATAGATTGTTTTATCATTACAATAGTATTATTATTCTTTGCCACAATAGTAATATTGTTGACATGTACAAATAATATGGCTACAGTTATTTCTTTCTTCTTTGCAAAGAATACAGCATTATCATGTTCGGATTTTGTTAATCCACATTTAAGTAGTATATTAGATAGTGTTTTATACCATCTTCTACCAGCTTGTTTTAATCTGTATAGCACTTTTTGTAATCGTAATATTTGTCCATTCTGTAGTCTGTCTATTAAGTTACCTAGAGGAGGTTTAACATATATTTCCTTGTCTTCCATCAATTGTCCATAGAGATATACTGATTTTATATCTATCTAATGTATTTCATAATTATTAGATACTGCCCATGCTAATATTAATTGCACTGTAGATAGTCTAGCAGTAGGAGCAAATAAATTGTCCATATGATAGTCAAGGCTGTCAATCTGATAGTTTCCTTGAACTACTAATTGTGCTTTATATTTTTCTATGCTATTATCAGCATATTGCTTTATTTTATAGACAAATTGTGTTCCAATAATGTTAATATTATTGTGTGGATTTGTGATTTCCCATGTATTATGATTTTCTAATTGTTTTATTTTGTCTTTCATAGCTGTAATCTATGAATCACAATCCAGACGTTGGATTGCTTCATAAAATGAAGTCGGATCCAATTGTATTTCACTTATTTTAGCATTAAATTCTGTTAAATGAATAGCAATATTATCTTCATCCTTTTTGCTAAGTGCATATGTGTGTTTTGTTACACGTTTATTCTCCATGTATTGTTCAAGCTTGATAGCACATTCTGTTGGTTTCTGTTTCTGTTCTGATCAATGTAATTTAGGTTCTACTTCTTTTTCAGTTAATTTAACTTTATTGTCTGTTAAGTCCATTAGTTCTGCTGCTTTTCCTTTTTTGTTAGGATCAGCATTGTTTGTATCATTGTTGTCTGTTCTCATTATTCTATTGTCCATTTTGTTATTTTTAATTATTAAACACTTGTTTGTATTGTTGTTTGTATTGTCTATTTTCTCCCCTTCAATTTGAGGAGGTTTACCTTTGAGAAATTGAATATTTTGTTTGATGGTAATTTTATTATTGTGCCAAGTTTTATGGCCTTTACTTTCATTGTCTAATCCTATCCAACAAGCAATAATACCTTGCTATTGTATTTTTGTAGGATTTTCATTGCAAATGATAATATATTGACCAAATTCATATATATTATTAATTGTTCTGTGTGTTCCATAATGTTTGTAATGTAGGGTATTATAATTTAAAGTAGCACACAGTGTTCTATTATGAATATAGGTAATATGAATTGCTGCTTCAGCCCATAATGTAAATGGTAATTCAGTAGATGTTAGATATGCTCTTACACCTCTAAATATAGTTTTATGTGTTTGTTCCACTATTCTGTTCTGTTGTAGAGTATGATGTACTGTTAATCTTTGTTTTGTTCCTTGTGAATCTAAATATTGTTGGAAATCTTTACTAAGGAATACAGTATTATTATCACTTTGTAAAAGTTTTATTTTAACTCTGTACTGTGTAAATATTTTAGTTGTCCATTGTACATATTGTGTATATGCATTAGATTTTGTTTGTAATTTGAGTATTATGCACTAACAAGTAGAATCGTCTACAATTGTTAATAAGTAGTGTATGTTCTTATATGTGTACAGTTCAATAGGACCAATGATATCAATATGAATAAGATCTCCAAATTGATTTGCAAGAGGAGATTGACATAGTTTTGGTATTGGTGTACGTTCAATATTTGCTTTTATACATTCAATACATTCTTTTTCTTTGTAGTTTGTTATTTTAGTTGATAGTACACTTGGTTGTGTCTTTAATAATTGTTTAATATAATTGTAACTTATGTGTCTGAGGCGTTTATGTATATCATAAATAGATAGTTTGTTCATTGTTTTTAATAAATGATTATTGTACAAAATATACAAGTTATTTCT
>NW_006761287.1:0-2569 GCF_000271605.1 Fomitiporia mediterranea MF3/22
CTAACAGTTTTCCCCTTTAGGTATAAGCTACCTTTGTTTCATTTCCAGTATATATAGTTTCTATCTTTCACCTTTGTTACACTAGTTCTTATTCCTGACTGTAACAAAGGTGAGTTCTTGTATATACATAGACAGTTCTTATTCCTGACTGTAACAAAGATACCTTTGTCCTGTTAGTATTCTGTGTATGTTAGCAAACCTAGAACTCAACAGAACTTGTTTACAACAGTGTTCAGCACTTTCCTAGTACTGTTCCAAATTTTCAGATACTCCTTTTAGTAAACTTGAGGTTACTCTCTCAATCTTTGTAACTATAAGTAAGTATGATTTTATTTACAAATATTTAGTAATAACACTTTTTGTATAAGAAAGTATTAAAGAGGCTTGTAAATGTTAACACAGTTAACTTCATGTTTGATCCTATAGACTTAATTCACTATGTCTTGTCCAAAATTAACACAAAATATCTCTTCAAATAGAGTGTTAATCATATTATACAAAGTAAGGTTAGGAAAATACAAACTCAACCAACTGTAACATAGTAGTACTAGCCTCTTTTAGGCCATACAATGATGGACAAAATAACTTCCTCAAATAGCCTCAAATGAATATTTGGGCAACATAGAATTGTAGAGGACATCTGTAGCTACAAATGTATGTTTTTATTTTTCAAAAATATTAAGTACAAATTTTTTTATTTTCTAAGAAAACTTTTTTTGTTAAAATAGTCTAAAATTGCATTTCTATAAGTTTGAGCACTACTTGAAATTTTTCAACCCAGATTTTTGCCGCTTATATGATACAAAAAGTTATGTAATAGTATTAATAATAATACATTTGTCAGCATTTTTAAAGTAATTTTTTCTAAACACTTAGAAAGTTGAATAAATATTATATAACTGTTTAAAAACTAACTTTAGACATTAATAATTGTATCTGAATAAGTTTTGAACTTGCTAGAGTTGATAAAACAAAGTCAATTTTTTCTGACTTAGAAATTTTTGCTGTAGGGTCCTTCCAAAAGGAGTATGTGGCTGTACTGTGACTGATGTGACAGGTTGGTTATAAGCCTACCCTACAGCTTATAATAGCTTCTGTACTGTTCTATACCTCTCCTAGTGTAAAACTACATTTCTGAACCCAGACCTTCTCCTAAGCCTAGACCTCCTTAGTGTAGACTCTAGAGCCACACACATTTCCTCTTTTGTCTTCACACTATGTTTCCTTATTGTCTGAGTCACATACTCTTCATTCTTAAGTGTATACACTCTCCTTTTCTCTTTAGTATTGTTTTCCCCTTTAAGTATGAGCCACCTTTGTTTCATTTCTAGTATATATAGTTTTGATCTTTCACCTTTGTTGTACCAGTTCTTATTCCTGACTATAACAAAGATACCTTTGTCCTGTCAACATTCTGTATATGTTAGTAAACCCAGAACTCAACAGAACTTGTTTGTAACAGTGTTTAGCACTTCCCTAGTACTGTTCTATTAGTTGAGTTTATGTTTTCCCAACCTTAGTATAAAAGCATTTGGATAATTAATTACAGCTTTACTATTACTTTGTATAGGGACAAAGTTTATTAGAGGTCATTTTGATTTACTATATAGTATGCTAATTATAAAGTCTCTTAAACAATAGATTGTACATATATAGGGAATATAATAGTAGTATCCCTTTACTGTATATACACTCTTATCTAACAAACTAGTCATTAGGGTTCTCTTAAAGTATAGTAGTTACTATTATGTTTCTTGTATACTTTTCAGCTCTAAATTCCTAGACAGTCACAGACAGTAACAGTATTTGCTCAATAACTTAATCAAGTCTTACAGACACTAGTAGGACAGGAGTAGGATAGTATTCTGGATAGTATTAGCTATAAGGCCTTTCACTCTAGCTTCCAAGTGAAAGGGGCTACTTGAGACTTGCAAAGCAAATGGAAGGAGGATAGAACACAACATTCACTTCTATCAGGAAAAAGTCACATTTCTTGTAATTTCTTATAAACTTTGTAAAGTAACATATGTATTGTTTATACATTATAAAGTAATTGTAAGGCTTGTAATTGAATTGTAATGTTTAAATAAGACATATTAATGTATATAAAGACTATATAAGTACTAGGGATGAATAAAAACTATTACATGTATTATACTAACTTTGTATGACAACCTAAAGTATAATACCTGTATTATATTTAAATTATAATCTTAAAGAAAGAGTTGTATTTATAATATAATAATGTAATAATTACTATTGTTACCTTATAATTTATACAAAAGGTATATTAATATATATTATACTTAGATTGTTTATACAAGTAGTTTACAATTATTGTAAAAAGCATTTCATCTACTTGTAATAATTACATTAGTGTGTTTATAAAGCTATATACATGTTATATTACTTTTTAATATATTACAAAGTAGATCAATAATTTTATTTTATACCTAAATACAATAATTGAAATGTTCTATCAGTTGACAACACATATTATAGTTGCTTATGTAATCAACTGCTGAAGATTGAGAGCATATAATGATGCATTTCTCTTTGTCACTCCTTT
>NW_006761288.1:0-2567 GCF_000271605.1 Fomitiporia mediterranea MF3/22
TACTGACTATATACACTCTGTAACTCTTGTACTGGCTTACAATTACCTCAATGCTTGCTGTTAGCTCTCTATATTGACTTGGTGAATCCTCAAACCAAATTGCCTGTTCTCTATCAAGTGAATCCTCAAACTTGGTAGTCTGAAATTGATTAAGCAAATCCTCAAGCTCAATTGTCTGTACTCAGTCAGTTGAATTCTCAAACTCAACCTTCTGTACTCAATTGAACGAATCCTTGAATCCAATTGCCTGTTCATCCTGAACTTGACTGTCTAAATCCTTAAGAACAATTGCCTGAGTGTTTCTACTCTCTGTACTGTTATTTGCTATTTCTTTGAGCCTAGTAGTGTTAATACTTGCTAGTGTCTGCTCTACAGTGTGTGTTTGTCTAACTATATACACTGGTACAGTTACATTTCTTAGTTCTACATTATTAGTATGTAGTAGTTCATCAGGGTGCCTCCAGCCTTGTGTAGACAAGGACTTATCACCTGGTATAGGTTCATCAGGTTGCCTCCAGCTCACAAGGGACAAGGACTTACTTTCTAGCATGTTAGTATCAATATTCAGACTTGGGTACCCTCTGGGAATTGTTAGTCAAGGCTCAGCAGCCACATTGTAATTAGTATTTAATGGATAATCTTGTTGTTCATTGTCTGTAAACTCAATACACACCTGTTTGTTCCTTTTTGCTGTCACAGATGCCTGGTCCTCAACCTATCCAATTGATGCAAACCTCCAGTGTATCCAGTACTGGTCCATATTAATATGTGATAATGTGTTCCAGAAGCATTCCACAGTGTTCTGAAGTATTGTGAACCTACTGAGGGCTAATCTAGTAAGTAGTCTCTGTTTCTACTCAAAAATCATAACTTTACTCACTAAAAATTCCTGATGGGTACTAGACAACAAGGGAGACCTAGGGTTGATCAGACCCTTCAGTTCCTCAGCATCTAGCAAGGGGTTTTGGTGCTAGGTGGGTACAGTCAAAAATATGTAAGGAAACTCACTGTTCCTCACAAGAGAATTCTAATTACCCTTAGTTCACTTGACTACTGACTGGGATAACCTAGTACTCAAGTAAGGGGTCAGGGGAAAAGAATTCCCTTTACCTAGCAGTCAATACTGTCTTTTATAGGGTGGTACATGTGTAGATACATGAGGAGGAAGTGTAACTAACTACAATGAGAATATATGTGCTTGTGGGTCCTACTGTGTAATGATCTGACACAATCAGTAATGTAGTAATAATAAAATACAAACTAGTAAATCAAATCCTTACACTGTATCAGTATGTGTATGCTACATATTCTGACTGTGACATGCAATTGGAGGAGTAGTAAACTGAGTCATTGTTGTGGATTGATCTCTGGGACATACTAGCTTAAACAGAGAAGGCAAAGTAGAATGTATTGACAGACTCTGCTCAGGAGGGGTAAGTGGCAGTCCACTGCTTCTATTCAATATAGTGTTGTCTACTATACTAAGGAATGTAAATACACATAGGGTGGACCTGTCAAGAGTGATGTTAAGTATGGAATAGGTGGGGAAGGAGAGTGTGTACAGTGTCAAAGAGAGGGTTGTACCATGGGAGTGGTCATATGTTAGTATTGTTGCAAGCATGCACTTGTTGACTGTTGCTTGTACTACAGAGCAGGAAGTACACAAATGTATGGAAACATTGAAGAAGTTGTTCAGCATTAGTCAACAATACAGATGTACAAATGTGAATGCAAAAAGGAAGGCAAGCATAAACAGAGGAGGACAATGAAGGAGAGGCAATGTAAGCAGCAGAGCAAGGAGCAGGAGGGATGGAAGGGAGACAAAAAGTTGGGAGGAGAGGGGTGAGTAACCATTGTGCAAGTTATTATAAAGTGGACTGGCTGCTTATGCTTTATAATGAAGGACAGTGTAGCTAGCTCAGTTGTGTTGTCACAGGATCTGAGGTTCAGCACAAGCATTGTAGTGGCAGATTAGAGAGACAAATACAGTGATGTTTATTGCAGGCAGTGTGCCTGCTAGAGGATGCTTGTAGGCAGATGACTGGGCTAGAGAGAACAAGAGCAACAACATAGTGTTAGGGGAGGAGGGTTGGGGAGATGGTGGAGGTAGGAGGAAAAGGAGTGACAAGAGCAAGTGTGTCATTATATGTGCTCAATCTTCAGTACTCGATTATGTAATCACTTTGATATATTGTTTAAAAGTAAAACCAAATTATTTTATAAGTCTGACAGAGTGATTGTTATCAATATTAATATATATAATTGCATATTATCTTACTAGAAGTATTGTAATTAACTTACAAGTACAATGTATTACTTTTATGACTATTATAATCAATCAACTATTGTTACAAATAACTTATAATATAATTTTAGCAGATTATAATAAGAGTTAAGTGCTTGTATCTCACATGTAATGTTGTAATAATACTATTAGTAAGCTTACTTGCTCTAAAGCATGTTTGTAGTTTAATAGAAACTTTGTATATTTCTTACATTTATATACAATCATTATAATTACATTACAAGTAAAATATAAGTATTATTTTAGTAATGTAATGCTTATG
>NW_006761289.1:0-2566 GCF_000271605.1 Fomitiporia mediterranea MF3/22
ATATTATAACTATTTTGAAGCCTTGTAAAGCTCTTATAAAGTATAATAATATTTAACAATATACAAAGTACTTTTAAAGCTTTACATTAGATTGTATATATTATAAAACTATATTACTCTTGTTAAAATACAAAGTTCTTTTAATATCTTTTCATTTTAGGAGGTTGGATATAAGTTCATTTACATATTGTCAATACTTATAAACCTTATTCATATTAACAATTTGTACATACCTTTTTGTATCTTATATAGCTTTTTATAATTTTCTCATTTTAAGAGGTTGGATATATGGTCTTTTATATTTTTTAGAAAATTTATATAATTTATATGTTTATAAGCTAATATAAGCCTTAAGACTTTTTCCTGATGAAGTTTTCCTTACTGTTACTAGTCTAGCCTCAATATATGTAGTATCCTGTATCTCTAACAGCTGTGAAATGTTATTCCTGACTTGATTAATCCTTGATAGATCATTGTTGTCGAGTTACAATGTATATTCTTACTAAGATCGAGTTGTTCCTAGTAAATCTCCTGAGTATATACATGATAACACGTCTGCAAGAATGTTTGTAGTGCCTAGAATGTATTTTACAGTGAAATCGAAGTCTGATATCTTCTCTAGCTATCTGGCTTGTCTTCCACTTAATACTGGTTGCCTTAGAATGTGTTCTAACACTCTGTGATTAGTATACCAAAAGAAATACATTCCTTGTAGTAGATTCTTGTGTCTTAGCATAGTTTCTACTCCTACTAGTAATTCTACATTGTGTACTGGGTAATTCTGTTGCACAGGGTTTAATTTCACTGAGAAAAACACTACTATCTTAGAATCTTTCCAATCATGACCTTGGCTGACTATTCCTCCAATTCCTGAAGCCAAAGTGTCTGTAACAATGTTGATAGGTGGTGCATTCTTACTGTAGTCCAATACTATCCTATGATTATGCCTGAAATCTGATACTAGCTTTACTATTTGATCAAACGCTCACTGTTCAGTGAATGTTCATCTAAAAAATACAGTTTCTCCTACAATCTTTGATAAAATACCTGTAGAAATGTGTAACTGAGGTATATTAGGTGCTAAATACTCTACTGATCCTAAGAAACCTTATAACAAATCTTTATTAGTAGGTACTTTCCATTGTTGAATAGAATCGACTTTATGAGGGTCCATTCTAATGCCTTGATCATTGATAATGTGGCCTAGTATCTTCAGTTCTTTCTGGAACAATTGCATCTTATGTTCACTGAGGTAGAGTTTCTCTTTGCACAATATATTAATGACAGTTCTGAGATGTCACATATGATCCTCAATCGTGTCTGAATAAATCACTAAGTCATCTAGGTAGATATCCATCCAGTCACCCAAGTAAGGTTGGAAAATGTGGTTCATTAACACTTGATAGGTGGCTCTGCTGTTACAATCACCTAATTGCATTACTTCACTAACTATTGTTCTATCCAGAGTGTTGAATATTGATTTGTTTACATGCTCAGGGATTATTCTAATCTGTTCATACATGTCTTTGCCATCAATGAGTGATTTATACTTCTTAGAAGCAACTCTCCTCAATACTGATTCAATATCTGGTAAAGGAGATGATAGTTTCTTGGTATTCTTGTTGTGCTCTCTAAGATCAATGACGGTTCTCAATTGTATAGGGTCTTCCTTGGTCTTTCTAGGCTTTTGAAGTAGTAGCATAGGCATTGTGTTTGATCCTATAACTACTTTCCATCTTCCTAATTGAATATAGTCCTTTCTCTTGTTTTGCCATTACTCTCTCAAAGGATCCAGACAAGTTGCCCTACAGAACTTGTATTTCTTATCCTCATCTAGAAGTAGTATACTATGATTAATGGCTCTAAGAGGTGGTAGAGACGTTTCTGAAGTGTCTTTGAACAAATCTGTAGTATATTACTTGATTTCTTGTCTGCATTTGTTAATTTCTTAATCATAAGTATCAATAACCTTTGATGAAACAACTGTGACTTGTTCTCCTGTTATTGGTAGAGGTATTGTGCTTTCAATCCATAGTCTGGACTCATTGAAACTGATAGAAATCTTGTGCTGGAAGAGGAACAGTATTCCTAGTATAATATCATAGTTATCCAAATTCATGATATCAAAGTGCTGTATTGTGTTTATCTCTCCATATTGTATTCTAGCATTGGTACAATAGTTTACTTTCGATCTAGAGCCTTGTACTGCCAATTGTATAGGTAGAGGTTTGGCTAATGTAAGTTTCCTGACACCTATTTGATCTGCAAACTTGGTGGACATGAAATCTGCTAATGATCCTGAATCAATTAATGCTCTCACTAATTCTCTATTGATTTTGATTGTAATTATGATAGGACATGGTATTGATCTCTTAAAGTCCTTAGTATAAGCTGTAGTACACTCAATTGTATTAAAATCATTGAAGTTAGTAGTCATAGTATGGATTTGCACAGGTAAATCATGCATATATGCTCTATTTCTAGATATGGGACACAAGTCAATATCTTCCATGCTTGCAACTGAATACATTGGCTCAAACAATTCAGGATTAAAGATATCCTCTAT
>NW_006761290.1:0-2565 GCF_000271605.1 Fomitiporia mediterranea MF3/22
AAGCATGAGAGGAAGTATAGAAGACATAACAATATAGTAAAGGAGTCATTAGAAGATTAATCTAGGATATAAGAAGACACAAACCAGTGTCAGCAGATTAATAGAAGACACAAACCAGTGTAACATACAGTCTAAAGGATTAGCCAGCTCCACTTCATGGGAACAACAGTGAAGGGAGTTACTAAAGTCACTAGAGTAACATCACTCTAGCAAAAGGTATATAAGGAGGCCAGTTTGGCCCTCAAAAGATAGTTTTATCAACTTAAATTACCTAGTACTTGGAAGTACTCTACTACCAACCTACTAGGCTACACTTGTAGCCTGACTAAAGCAGGACTCCTCTACCCTCTTACTCTACAAGTCTACAAGTCTTACCCTCTATACTCTATTCTGTTACTATTCCTAAGGATTAGGACTAGTAAAGTGAGTATATCTTACACTACTACTACTATACTGTCTCAACCTGCACTTAATACAGTAGTATTCATTAGAGACAATAACAAAACAGTATTCATTGAAGATGTTAATGAAACACTAATGCTAG
Source organism: Fomitiporia mediterranea MF3/22 (assembly GCF_000271605.1). Taxonomy (NCBI): domain Eukaryota; kingdom Fungi; phylum Basidiomycota; class Agaricomycetes; order Hymenochaetales; family Hymenochaetaceae; genus Fomitiporia; species Fomitiporia mediterranea. The sequence continues at coordinate 545 of NW_006761290.1, forward strand.
AGTCTGCAATTGCAGAAGCCTCAGTATTAAGTTCCAGCAGCTTACCTGTTCAATCTACTCTATCTGCTAAATCTGACATATTTTCAGCATTCAAAGTATAAGAGGATAGTGTCATACAAGTAGACAACTTCATGAACTCATTTGATGATACAAAAGAAGTCATTGAGGAGTTCAATTATGATCCAAACATATGTATCAATACAATACATTATAATGATACTGAACTAATACATTGTATTAATATATTGGACTCTAGTACAAATGTACACACTACTCCATACTTGTTCTGTCTTACAAACGTTTGGAACTCAACCCTAATAAACATTACAATTGTAAATAAATTATTATTCACACTTAGCAAAAGTGGAGTAATGACATTTAACATAAAACTATAAGACAAAGCTAATGAGCATACTAAGGTGAATACAATTTTTCACTACAAAACATATACTATCATCCTAATCTGAACTTCACACTTGTTAGTGAAGTGCTATTATATAAAGCAGGATATGTTTTAACAAAAACAAACAATGAATGTATTATTTATTCTCCTGCTCATACAAAGATTGGTGAAATACATGTATGAAATAACTTGTATATGATAGTTTCTCATCATAATAAATGATCTATTAATGCAATCACTATCATTGATTTACATTGACAAATGGGTCATGTTAATTTCAATTACTTGCACAAACTCATACAAGAGTATCCTGAGATTATAAGTCAAAGGATAACAGACAATAAAAATGCACAGTGTACAGATTGTATTAAAGCAAACATACAATGCAATGAAATACCAAAAATACAAACAACACCTCTTGTACAATCTTATGAAGATCATCTCTATATTGATATTTGAGGACCTGCCCTAGTACAAGCTTACAGCAAGTATGAATATCTTTTTACCATTGTAGATGACACTACACAATAGGTAACTATGCTACCTATACAGTATAAAAGCAATGCTTTCACAGAATATGTAAAGCATACAACAAAACTCTTTACACAGTACAGTATAAGAGTTAAAACTCTCCAAAGTGATAACAATACAGTGTTCCTAAGTAAAGACTTCACTATGTACATTGAAAGTCAAGGAACAATACATAGATTAACAGTACACAATACACTGTAGCAGAACAGAGTTGTGGAACATATGTATAAGACTATCTTTAACAGTGTACATACGTGTCTGTTATCAGTAAAGTTACTTATAAAATTCTGAGTATATACAGTATAATATCAAACGTTTATTCATAACAGAATGCTGAGAGTTGCTATTAATTTTGTAACACCATATTACAAACAGTATAACAAACATTATCAAATAGATAATATACGAGAATTCAGTGTATATTGTATTATACAGAACGAACAAACACATAAACTACAACCTAGAGGCTAACACACACAATGGCTAGGTTATGATAACAACAGTAAAGGTCACTTAGTGTGCCATGATAATAAAATTACTGTCAAACACAATGTACAATTCATAGACAAACTAATGTCTAGGATTGAAGGGGAGAATAATCATAACAATGATACATCAAATGATGAAACTCTTCCTAATAACAATAATAAAGACAAAGAACCTGTCATACAATGCTCTATACAAGAGCAAAGACTGGTTAAACAAACTATAGGTTTAAATTACAAAGACAATATAAACCTAGCTATGTATCTAACAGAATTCAACAAATTCCTTAACAAAGTCTATAACAATCCATTAACATATTACAATGCTATAACACATATAGACAAAGAACAGTGGATCAAAGCTATGAAGGATGAAATACAGTCACTTCAACAACAAAACACATGGATATATTGTTGAGAGAGAAAACTTAAGGGGGGCACACATAGACAAGGGGTGAGGTGACGATTGACTGCTCAGTGTCTCTCGTCCTTATATTGTATGTATTCTAACTGAGACATTATGAAGTCATTGTCTCATGGTTTGTCTGTTGATGAACTAATCATCTCATAATACTCCCCTTCAAACTCTTACTAGTCTGAGT
>NW_006761291.1:0-2564 GCF_000271605.1 Fomitiporia mediterranea MF3/22
GTCAAACATCTTACCAGTTTACTCGGACTAGTAAGAGTTTGAAGGGGAGTATTATGAGATGATTAGTTCATCAACAGATGAACCATGAGACAATGACTTCATAATGTCTCAGTTAGAATACATACAATATAAGGACGAGAGACACTGAGCAGTCAATTGTCACCTCACCCCTTGTCTATACATGCCCCCCTTTAAGTTCTCTCTCTTAACATTACATGCTTAGCATGTAAGAAGAGCAAGATCTGTTACTCTCTTACAAAGACTAGTAAGGTAGTGAGGGATGTAAGGTTGAGGCAGGGGAGGACAATAGTGACAAACCTGTACTCTGTGGCTAGACTGTCAAGAGTGTGTCTGGAGGATCTGGGTAAGTTGTTCTGAGATTAATACTAATAGCTTTTAAAGACAACATTCTTCTAGGTGAACTCTCAGAACACTTGTTGGATGACAGTGAGTTCTGAGAGGATCTAGAGCTCAAATGCAAGCTTTGTGTCCTTGGAAGGTAGGTGGCTACCTATTGTACAATGTTGGATACAATAATACAGAATGTAGAGTAGTTATAAGCTAGGATAGGTGTGAAGGTAAAGTGTTAGAAGGATAGACAGAAGGATGGACAGAATTAGACATTCTATTTAGAACAACTGAACCAGTGTAGGTGAGACAGTCAACATAAAAGCTGCTTGTAGAAGTAGCCAAATATAATCCCCCCTCTATAGTTTTGAATAGTATTTTCTGTATGTTTATAACAATGTGTAATGTTACTAAAGTATGAGTGTGATAATTGTAAAGTAATAAGAGTGACTCAGTATTAATAGGTAAACAACAGAGGCAAGACTATATGTATACTGAAAGTAAGGCAAACTAACAGAATGAGAATAGAACAAGAATGGAACAAGTATAGAACAAAACCAAAAAAGAAACAGAACAAAAACAGAACCAAAATAGAACAAGAACAGTGTGAGAATAGAACAAGAACAGAACAGAACAGAACAGAACAGAACAAAGCTCTCAGAACATGACTTTGAGACTGTTGTGACTGAAGAAATGCAAAAGTGGTCTAAGGGCTGCTGGACAAAAACCTGTGTATGAAAAACCTAGTGGGAAAAAACATACTACAGGGAAAACTATACAGGTTCAAAGTGTAAGTCTAACTATAATCTACAATTAGTTAAAAGCAAAATCAAAGAAAAACAGAAGATAGAGTAGAACAGGATCAGAACATTGTCTAGAATATTATAAGGGGTTAATAGAAAAAGGTGAATTCAAGAAAGTAAGGAACACATAAGTCTATAGTGGTTGGCCACAATTGGCCTTTAGTCAGAGTCAGAGTCCTCAGAAGGCTTGTCTGACAGTAGCAGGTTGTTAGTGTTGTCAGTTTCATTAGCTGGACTAAAGTTTTCAACAAGATGTGTAACTAGAATCAAGAGTGTAGTGTAGGCAAAGTACAGAACCAAGCAGAACACTATAATACAAAGACAGGAGACTGATCCATCAAGTTCAGCTATAATATAGGATCCTCCTTGTGTACAACAGACTACTATATACAGTTTAAGATAGTATAGCTTGGTTTTTTGTCTAAGATCCATTTGTGATTTAGAGTTGTGTATGAGGACAAGTCAACTGGGTTCAAAGTTAAAATCTTTGATCAAGTGTTTGTGTGTTTCTTCAAATTGTCAGAGTGAAGCAATCTAGTCTGTATGGACACATTCTGTAATAGCTTGAAGGTTGGCCAGACGTTTCTATAGTTGACATACTTGAGTTACAATGAGTTCTGTTATTATTATGAGTTTGTCTGGTACTAGAGCAAGATACATTGCTTCTATGATATTAAATAGGAGAAGTGGTTCAATACTATAGACAATAAAATAAGGGGACATGCTAGTTACACAACAGATTGTAATCTGATCCAACCAAAAGACAGAATGTGTGTGTTCATGCTATTGTAGTTTATTCCCTTTAGCAGCCTTCATAAGAGCTTCCTGTATGTTAAAGTAGTAGTATTTAATAATACTATTAGCTTAAGAGTTGTATGTGTTAATACAGATGTGATTAATGTGGTATTGGTTGTAAAGCCAATCTAGTACAGTAACAAACAGGGTTCTGTTGTTAGTAACAAGTTCTGAGCACACACTAATTTAACAGAGAATATCTTCAAAAATGAATTGTCTGATACTTTGTCTGGTTTTGGAACAGAGTAAGTAGAACTTAGGGTAGCCAGAGAGTGTGTATCAAGCATAAACAATGTATCAGAACCCTCCTACTTTCAGTATGAACTTAGTGTCAATGTGTACCTTAGCAAATAACAGAACAATCTTCAGAACACTAGGAGGGATTAGGATTTGAGTTGTCTGACAGAGTTAGCATTTGTAGCAGGTGTAAATGTAGTACTTGATGTCAGGTCTAAGGCTAGGCCACTAGAAGCAGTTAAGAAGTGTTAAGAAAGGGGAAAGAGAGGTTATGTGAGAGGCTTAGAGAGATCACACAAAGAGGGGGGATAGTGGACTTGGCTTGCTCTCTCACAGCTTGCTTCATTGTCTGTTGATTAGTTAGTTTATATATACTATGTA
>NW_006761292.1:0-2564 GCF_000271605.1 Fomitiporia mediterranea MF3/22
GTAATTTACATATTATCGGACCTTGATTTCTGATAAAGTAGTATAACTTTGTATAAGGTACTGTAAGGTTTATGAATGTAATAAAAGTACATAAGGGTAATACCCCTTTTAAACATATAAAATGCATAATATCGGACCTCCCTTTTTTGAAATGTATTGTAAGGATTACCAAGTTTTGAAAGGGTAATACACGTTTGTAATGTTTTACAGAGACTATACATAGTTATTATTTCTTAATAATAATAATTTCCCCTTACATCCATTCATTATTAAAATAACAAAAATCAATTATATTAAAATATTTGTACGATACATCATTATCTACAATAATTAAGGAAAATAAACTGAAACACATACATAGTGCAGCCTGTGTCAAGATTTGTGCAGAGAGCGAGTGAGAGTGTCCGTGTCTGCTGTGATGCAAATACGAGTAGGTAGAGGTTGGGATTGGACCAGACTCGAGCAGCGAACGAGTGCATTACGGGTGTCGATTGCCAGGCCCATCCCTTGACCAGATCCAGACGGACCACCCGAAAGCGAGGGCATTGAGAGGCTCAACGGTTATGACTGCATCTGTGGTTGACCCGTCCTTGCAAGCACACCGCATCACCCATCTCAAAATCACCAAAGTCTGCCATCTCCACTTCGCGCACGCTACTGCACGTCGTGTGCGGATATCCGAACGGGCAGCCATACAGTGAACTATCGGCGGAGAGCGAGTCAAATTCGCTGTAGTCGTCAGAATCGGCAGTAGATACTGATGAAGAGACACTCACAGTACTTGTAGTGTATGATGAGCTGCCTCTGCCTTGTTCTTTTCCCAACAGCATCCGCAACGGAAGAAGAAGGATGTGTTCTCGGGCCGTTTGATGTAGTCTTCATCACCACGCTTTGGTCGTCGCTCGGTCCCTGCAAGTTGAATTGCATGCGTGTGTGAATTGAGGTCGAGCAGGTTGTGGAGGCTGAGGCTGTGCCTGTGAGACGAGTTTAGAGTGATTAGCGAGTGAAAATAAGAGAGAAAAGGTGGACGCACCGTGACAGCGTGCAGCGAGTGTAAGTGGTGCACCAAGGTTGGGATCCGGAGCATTGAACAAGCTGATTTGAGCAGCAAGCGAAGCCATGTCCGTACATGCACATCACATGCTCTGACTACGTCTCGCAATTGGAGGTGCAGAGAACTTAGGCGTTGTGTGTGATTGCAAAGGTGTATCTCTGGGACGTTCTGGCTCGAAGGGAGAGGGTGATGTGGGTGATGTGAACGGACTCGGCTCAGGAGGGATAAGCAATGGCCACTGCTTACCTTATTCGAAATGGTGTCATGGACAGCACTGAGGAATGTAAATGTGCGTGGGGCGAATCTGTCAAGAGTGATGTCAAACATGGATTGTACGAAGGAGTAGAACACGTACAGCGTTGAGGAGAGGGTGGTACCATAGGAGTGGTTGTACATGAACATTGTCGCGAGTATGCTCGCGTGTGCTCGTCGAGTGTTGCTTGCGCTGCGGAGCGGGAAGAAGTACGCGAATGCGTGGAGTTATTGGAGAAGTCGTTCGGCACTGGTCAACAATGCGGATGCACGAATGTGAATTCAAAAAGGGAGACGAACGTAAAAAAAGGAGGACAATGAAGGGGAGGCAACGCAAGCAGTGGGACGAGGAGCAGAAGGGATGGAAGGGAGACAAAAAGTTGGGAGGAGAGGGAGGAGCAACTATTGTACAGGCTATTATGAAGTGGACTGGCTGCTTACCGCTTTACGTTGAAGGACAGTGTGGTCAGCTCAGTAGCACAACATGGGATCTGAGGCTCTGTACAGGCACTGCAACAGTAGATTGGAGAGACGAGTTGTAGCAATGTTTATTGTCTGTGTTGTTGCACTCAGAGTACCTGCTGGAGGATGCTTGCAAGCAGAGGACTGGGCTGGAGAGAACAAAAGCGACAACATAGTGTCAGGGCAGAGGGTTAGACTTAGAGAAATGGTGGAGGTTGGAGAGAAAGAGTGACAGCTGTAAGTGTGTCATTATATGCTCTCAATCTTCAGCGTTGATTATGTAATCAATGTTTGTAATAGTAGTGAAGCTGTAAAACAAAACCAATATTATATTTAGATGCAAAAGGAAAGCACTATTTTACTTTATGATACAGTTGATAGTAATCTGACATGTCTATATTGCTTTTAACACATTGATATAGTTCTTACAAGTATCTGAATGTGTTAAGACAAGACTACACAAGAGTATGTCTCAGATGATATAAACTACATTACAAGCAATGACGAACGATGATGGAATACCTTCCATCATACATTCTACATCTGAGACATACCTACATAATATATATAGACTAACTAATCAACAGACAATGAAGCAAGCTGCAAGAGAGCGAGCCGAGTCCACTATCCCCCCTCTTTGTGTGATCCCTCTAAACCTCTCACATAACCTCTTTCCCCTTTCTTAACAGGTTATGAGCCTTGAGCTCCCTGCCTATGCTTTATCTACACTCTACTACATCTATGCTCTATGCAGTTCTATACATCACATGCACACACACAGCATACTACAATGTGG
>NW_006761293.1:0-2563 GCF_000271605.1 Fomitiporia mediterranea MF3/22
TGTTTGTCTACATTCGTATATGTGTTAAGTATTCAGCAATAACTGATTTATGTCTTTGGATTGAAGTGTTGCATCAATCATATATTGTAATATCAATAATAATATTTGTTTTTGCCAGATTGCTTCATTCCAAGATTAATGAGGTTTTATGCTAACATATATTTGTTGTATAGATGTTATGTCTGGCTACAGGCATCTCACTATGTGTCTAGGTGCATCATATATGTATTATATCATGAATGTATTGTTTGTTTGTTTGTTTTACATTATTGTTTATAGTTATGTATTAATTTATTAACATTATGTTTGTTAATTGATTGTTTCTAATACATCCTGAGTAACTATACAATCTGTTGCATTGTTTCTTTAATAGCCAACATAGTTATCTGTTGTAAATCATTACTAACGTGTGTTTGTATTATTTATTATTAACAATGTTATTGTGAATTGTTGCAATTGTAGTATTATATATATATGTGTATGTTATGGCTATTGTTCTTTACTTTTTCTTTTACAAAGAATAATGTATTGTAACACAATCTGCATATAATTGATATATTGGATTATGTTTACTATAATTGTCTCCTAGCATTCTTTAGTTAATCTAGTGCTATACACAATTGTAGTATTTGTTCAACGTTTTATTTGTTAATTGGTTTGCTAGGTAAAACGTTTTATATATTAGTTTTGTTTATTTTATTTGAATCATTGTATAGATATACTTATTAGTATCTATCTGATGTATTTCATAGTATTATAATGCTGTTCACACTTGTATTAATCACACAGTGAGGGCAAATTAATTGTTTGTACAAGAATTGATTTAATAGTTTTATTTAATTATATGTATACACTCCATACTTGTTTATATAGTTATTATCTGTGTATCATTTGTTGTAGTTGTGAATTATATTGCAATTATATTCGTATTATCATATAGATATATTATTTATTGTTTTATGTATGTTCCAAAGTATTATTTTCGTTATTCATCACTTTTATCTATGAACTATAGTCTGAATTGATGAATTATTTCGTTATATAATGTGATAATCGTCTGTATATTATTTATTTTCGTATTAAACACTGTTAAGTTAATTATATTATCATATTAATATTATTTGCCAAGTATGAGCATTTGTTTCATAGTAGAATTATTATTTATTTAATGTTGAAGTTCAATTGCACATTGTATTGACTTCTGTTATTTAGTTCTGATCAACATAATTTTGCTTCATACTGAATGATTTACCTTTATGATCTGTTATGTTTGTCTGTAACTTCTATTGCTTAGTCAGTACTTAATCCATGCATTTCATTATTCTATTTTTCGTAGCATCTGTAGCATTATACTTTCCATTCCATTGTTTATATTTAGTTATTAATTTTTCGTGCATATTATCCATTTTCTCCCCTTCAATTCAAGAAGGTATTTCTTTGAAGAATTGGATATTTCTTTAACGTTTATTAATTGTTGTTATAATATAATATTTATATATATAATAATTGTAATCACTTTCATGGTTCAATTTCTAATTATTAGTATTTTAAAACTGTGTGTAATGTTTGTTATGTTCTATAATGAGTAATTTAAGTGGTATTACTATTATATCTTTGTTACTGTTAATGTTTGTCAACTTATATAATGTGTATTTTGTTTGTTATAGTAGATAAGTACACATTATGTATAATATACAAGTTTTGTTTGCACTCATTATCTTTTATTAATTATTGTTTGTAATTATGAATGAATATTTTGTTTTTGTGTTGAAAACATATAGTAATTCGTTTGTTTCTGTATAATATTCATTTAATAATGTTGTAATTATTATTTATGTAGCACTTTTAGTAAATGCACTGAGTTCTATTAAGTATGCTCACATCCATTATTGCCTATTTTATATTATACTGTCCGAGATAATGACTGAAACATTTTATTAATTTATTTAATCATATTATATTATGATTGTTTTCAATTGTAATTATTATAATAATGTGTTCGTAATAATAATATTTGTATTATTTGTTGTAATAGCCTTATCAGCTTAATACTTCACTCCTACAAGCTACATTGTCACAATGTAAATTTAATAATCGTTTGTTAAGGTATATACACTGTACAGTTAATGTTACCATTACAACTTCGAAATTTATTATATAATCAACTGCTGTGATAACACATTCTGTATAATTAAGTTGTATTGATGCATTGTTTCAAGTATATTAGAGATATAATTCTTTTGTTTGTTGTTAGTATGCATTTACACAATTGTATTAATGTGTAAAGTAGTATCATTTGTTTAATAGTTATAATTTTTACACTTGTTTTGTGCTGTAATTAGTATTTACACATTATAACATTATTTCCTTGTGTGTAGTTAGTTTATACACTCTATAGTATTGTTTTTTTTTGGTTTGCAGTTATTCATTATACTTTTGTATATCCATACTTGTCTGTATATCTTAGATATGCGTATTATATTCAGTATCCGATAAGTAATCACAATATCCAACATGTAACCACTGAATCCAATATGTTACCATATAATTTGCTCAACCATAA
>NW_006761294.1:0-2561 GCF_000271605.1 Fomitiporia mediterranea MF3/22
TTGTCTTCCTAGATATTCCTTTTCTTTGTAAGGTATTAACAATCCTGAGTAGAAAACTAAATGAATATTTATCCCTTCTAGTAGTTTTAACTTGTAATTTACTACCCCCATTTGTTTTTCTATTTCAAATGGTCCTATATACCTATTTGCCAACTTTCTAGTTAGTACTACTAGATTTAAGTTTTTACTATCTAGTAAAACAAAATCTCCTTCCTTTAATTCTGGAAGATTTCCTCTATACTTGTTAGTATACTTTTTCATTTGTTCCTGTGATTTCTCTATTACTTGCTTAGCATTTGCTTGTACTATCTTTATCTCCTTTAGGTATTTGTCTGCTTCTTCCACATTTGACTTTCTATAGTTGAAAGTCATGTTAGGATGCCTTCCATATATTAGGTAAAAGGGTGTATGTTTGGTAGCAGAATACTGCTTATTATTATAGGCAAATTCTGCTGTTAGGATAAACTCCTCCTAATCTTCTTGTCTATAATTAACATAACACCTTAGATACTGTTCTAATTCCTGATTTACTCTCTCTGTTTGTCCATCTGTTTCTAGATAGTAAGCAGTTAATAATGCTTGTTTAATACCTAGTTGTACACATATTTGCTTAGTAAAGTTACTAGTAAACTGTGGTCCTCTATCTGTAGTTATTTTCAAAGGTAATCCATGTTTTGAGAAAACATGTTGTATAAATAACTTTACTGTTTCTTTAGAATCTATTTCCTTTTTACAAGGAATAAAAATTCCCATCTTTAAAAATCTGTCTACAATTATTAGTACTGTATCTTTACCAGTTTGTGTAATTGGTAGTCCTGTTATAAAGTCTACTGTAACATGTTCCTAGGGTCCTGTTGGAATTTTCAATGGTTGTAATAGTGGTTGTGTTTTTCCTCTCTTGTGTTTTGTCTTTTAACATATTACACAAGTATCTACATATTCCTTTATCTAGTTAGTTATTCCTAGCCAATAATATGTTCTCTTTACTAATTCCAAAGTTTTTCTGAGTCCTGGATGTCTAGCTATAACACTATCATGATATTGTTAAACAATTCTGACTTTTTCTTCCTGTTTTCCTTCCCTTAGTAACAGTATTTTATTACTATAGTTAGTTCCTGAGTCTGTTTCTGTAGTTTCTTCTACTGTCATTGTTTTAATATGTATTTCTGACTCTTTGAACATTTCCTGAGAGAGTAATACAACTTCCTGATTATCTTTTTCTTCTAGCTCATAGTTAGGTCTTCTAGAGAGTGTATCTACTCTATTTTTCTTGCCTGCTCTGTATTCTATTTTGAAGTTGTATCTGCTTAGTTCTAGTACTCATCTTGCTTGTCTTCTGTTTAGCTACTTTTTATTTTGAAAGGTTTTCAAATTAGATTGGTTAGTTATTATTCTAATTTAATGTTTGGCTCCTTCTAAATAATGTCTCCAGTTTGCTAATGCCTTTATAATAGTATATAATTCCTTATCTAGTACTGTATAATTTCTTTCCTGTTTACTAAAAGTTAAAGAATAATAAGCTATAGAATGTAATTCTTTATTTTCCTGTTCTTGTAATAGTATTACTAAGCATACAAAATCTGATGCATCAGTTTCTACTACAAACTGCTTTTCATAGTTTAGCCTTACTAATACTAGTACCTTAGCAAATGCTTCTTTTATAGCTTTAAAAGAGGCTTCTTGAGTGTCTCCTCATGTAAAAGTTCTCTTCTATAATAGTAAACTTGATAATGGTTTTACTTTTCTAGAATAGTCTTCTACAAATTTCTTGTAGAAATTAAAGAATCCTAGTATTTTCCTAATGTCTCTCTTTGTTAGAGGTTTAGGCCATTCTAATATAGCTTTTATCTTGTAAGGATCTGCTTTTAGTCTATCTTAATTGACTACAAAACCTAAGTAGTCTAATTCCTGTTTATTAAAGAAGCACTTTTCTGGTTTATAGTAAAAGTCTACTTTCCTTAATAACTGTAACACCTTTTTGGTTAGCTCTAATAGCTCCTTTTGTGTTTGAGTATAGATAATAATATTATCTAAGTATATTACTATCCCTTTACCTATTAATTCTTTAAAGAGTTGATTCATAGCTCTCTAAAATACTACTAGTGCATTCATCATTCCAAATTGTATTACTAGTAGTTCATATAATCCTTTATGTGTTCTAAAGGCTTGTAAGTATTCTTGTCCTTGTTTTATCCTAATGTTGTTATATCCACTTTTAAGGTCAAGAGTTGTAAACCATTTTGCTTCCTTTAAATAGTCTGGTAGTGTGTACATTATAAGTATAGGAAATGGATCAGGTTCTACAATCTGATTTAATTTCCTGTAGTCTATAACCATCCTTGCTCCTGAATCCTTTTTGCCTACAAAGAATACTAGTGATACAATTTTAGAATGACTTTCTCTAATGTATCCTTTCTTTAGGTTTTCTTGTATAAATTCCTTTACTACTTCTTGTTTTATAGGAGTTAGAGAGTATACTAGACACATCTTAGGTAATTCTACTCCTTCCCTTTAAATTTGGATATTCATGTCCCATCTAAGAATGCTTTAGTAATCTATCT
>NW_006761295.1:0-2560 GCF_000271605.1 Fomitiporia mediterranea MF3/22
GGGTGCTGATTCAGTCTACAGTACTTCTTTAGCAAATTGTTTGAGCCAAATAGCTTCTTGAGTAGCATATGCTAGTGCTTGCAACTCTGCTTTGTAAACAGATAGTGGTACCAGGTTTTGCTGTTTGCTTGACTAAGATATGGTTGATTTAGCTAATTGAAAGATGTAACTGTTTATTGCTTTATGTCCTTCTGTCATTCGTCTGTCTGCATCACAATAGCCTCATAGTTTTAAGGTGTTTGTGCTTCCAAGTTGAAGCCAACAATTTGTTGTGTATTTTAAATACACAAAGCAATGTTTCACTACTTTGTAGTAATACATTTAGGGCTTTTGTAAGTAGTGTGCTAATTGCCCAGTAATATAGGATATGTCTGGCTGTGTGCAGTCTGCAACATATCTTAACAATCCTACCATATTCATGTATAGCATTGTTTCATTATTACTTTCGTTCGTATTGTACATATTGTTTGTATTATTAGATAGATCTATTCCAGGAGTAATAGGTGTTTGTAGTGCCTTTTCGTTTTCGAAGTGGTAACACTTGATTATACTTTCAATATAATGCTTTTACTATAAGCTAATTGTTTGTTGAGGTCTATCTTAGCTTATTTCAATACCAAGTAACCAATGTATTTTGTTACTGTCAGTAAATGTAATGTGTTGTCTTAATACATGTTTAAATGCTGTTATTATAGCAATAGTTTCGCCAATAATTGTAATATTGTTAATGTGTATAAATGTTACAAGAATTGTTTTATTATTTCGTTTCTTGTAAAATACAGTATGATTGTAATTAGCTTGTTCTAATCCAATCTTAAGCAGTAGTTCAGTAATCTTCTTGTACCATCATCTACCTGCTTGTTTCAATCTGTATAACACTTTATTTAAGTGTAACACTTGTCCAGGTTTAATATCTGTAAGTAGCCTGCCTAGCAGCAGTTTCACATAAATGAGTTTGTCCTCATTTAATTCTCTGTAAAGATATGCAGATTTTACATCTATCTAATGTATTTTGTAGTTCTTAGATGCTGCCCAAGATAACAATAATTGTACTGTTGATAGTTTTATTACTGGAGCAAATAAGTCATCAGAATAGAAGTCTATTCCATTCTTTTGAGTGTATCCTTGCACTACAAATTGTGCTTTGTATTTGTCTATTTGGCCATTAGCCAGTCTTTTGATTTTATAGACAAATTTCGTTCCAATTATGTTTGTATTCATAGGGGGGATAGTATATATCCATGTGTTTTGTTGTTGAAGTGACTGTATTTCATCCTTCATAGCTTTGATCTACTGTTCTTTGTCTATACATGTTATAGCATCATAATACATTAATGGATCATTATAGACTTTGTTAAGGAATTTGTTAAATTCTGTTAGATACATAGCTAGGTTTATATTGTCTTTGTAATTTAAACCTATAGTTTGTTTAACTAGTCTTCACTCTTGTGTAGAGCATTGTATGACAGGTTCTTTATCTTTATTATTGTTATTAGGAAGAGTTTCATTGTTTGATGTATTATTGTTATAATTATTCTCCCCTTCAATCCTAGACATTAGTTTGTCTATGAATTGTACATTGTGTTTGACAGTAATTTTATTATCATAGCACACTAAGTGACCTTTACTATTGTTATCATAACTTAGCCATTGTGTGTGTTAGTCTCTAGGTTGTAGTTTATGTGTTTGTTTGTTCTGTATAATACAATATGTGCTGAATTCTTGTATATTATCTATTTGATAATGTTCATTATACTGTTTGTAATATGGTGTTGCAAAATTAATAGTAACTCTCAGTGTTCTGTTATGAATAAACGTTTGATATTGTACTATATATACTCAGAATTTTATAGGTAACTTTGCTGATAACAGACACATATGTACACTGTTAAAGATAGTCTTATGTATATGTTCTACAACTCCATTCTACTGTAGTGTATTGTGTACTGTTAATCTACATATTGTTCCTTGACTTTCAATGTATGTAGTGAAGTCTTTACTTAGGAACACTGTATTGTTATCACTTTAGAGAGTTTTAACTCTTATACCATACTGTGTAAAGAGTTTTGTTGTATGCTTTACATATTCTGTGAAAGCATCACTTTTATACTACATAGGTAGCATAGTTACCCATTGTGTAGTGTTATCTACAATAGTAAAAAGATATTTGTACTTGCTGTAAGCTTGTACTAGGGCAGGTCCCCAAATATCAATATGGAGATAATCTCTATAAGATTGTGTAAGAGGTGTTGTTCATATTTTTGGTATTTCATTGTATTGTATGTTTACTTTGATACAATCTGTACACTATGCATTTTTATCATCTGTTATCCTTTGACTTATAATCTCAGGATACTCTTGTATGAGTTTGTGCAAGTAATTGAAATTAACATGACCCATTTGTTAATGTAAATCAACAATAGTGATTGCATTAATAGATCGTTTATTATGATGAGAAACTATCATATACAAGTTATTTTGTACATGTATTTCACTAATCTTTGTATGAGCAGGAGAATAAATAATACATTCATTGTTTGTTTTTGTTAAAACATATCCT
>NW_006761296.1:0-2558 GCF_000271605.1 Fomitiporia mediterranea MF3/22
TTCTTAGGAATGATGCTAGACTAGTCACCTACACTGAGTGGAAGATGTGTACCATCTCTTTTGACCAAACTGTAGCTTGGATGTGTCAAGTCTGTGTAGAATGCCTACATATGTGTCTGGCTCTAACAGTTCTGAGCCCTCAGATTGATCTGCCTGTAATTTGTAATCAATCTGTTCTGATGGACATTAGAGAAGCCTAAAAGTAAGGAGCATACTTTGCCTGCAGAAAGTTAGGGCACCAAATTAAAGACTGTCTACAGAAGTGACAGCATATCTGTCAGGTTATTAGAGTAATAATGAGTGACAAGCAGGATTTATAGTGAGAAGCCTTTTCTGCAAATCTAGAAGTCACCTTAGAACTCCTAGACTCTGACTATGTACCTCAGGATTTTGTAGAGGCTCAACAGTGAATGTAGTACTAAAGAGCTATGACTTGGATTTTTTAATGGCCACTTTTGATTCAATGGACACTGTAGGATTAGAAGTAAATAAAGTAAGAAAAGTAGAAAAAGCAGAAAAAGTAGAAAAAATAAATCAACAAAATTATTTATTAGATAGAAAAAAGTCAAAAACAAAAGTAGATAGTTCTCCTATTTCTTCTGATTCTTTTGATTCTTCTCTTTGTACTTCATCTGAGTCTAAATCTGTACAATCCAACCTGCTACTTCTGTGTTCTAAGATCTTAGAACGTTTGGAACATTACCCAGCCCTGTTTACTACTCAGTAGTTTGTCTGTAGTATTAAGTAGGGATGGTCTCAGCTGAGTTCACAGCTAAGGACATGGGTCTGTCCTTGTTGAAAGAGAGAGGTTAATAAGGAAATGTTAGTGTATATACTCACCCTCTCAGACAACAAGACTGTACAAGCTGTATGTTCCCTTTAGAACAAGTAGCAGTTTATCTGAGAACATTCTAGACACTAGCTCCAGGTTCCTGTCCTCTTAGCTCCCTTCTTAGAATTCCCCCAGATCCAAACAACAGTTCTGGTAGACAGTAGATACACTGGTTTGTGTATTAATAAGGCCTTTGTGTAGGAACACTACCTCCCTACTCAACACATTCCACTTCCAATCCTAGTATACAATGTAGACAGAACCCTGAACCAGAATAGTCAGATCACTAAGTTTGTCTAACTACAGATGACCATTCAGGATTATGAGGAAAGTATTGAGTTCAGAGTCACTAACCTTGGAAAGACAGACGTTTTCATTGGATTCAAATGGCTCAAGGCTCACAACCCTACTATTGACTGGTTGGAGCAGACACTTGCATTCAATTAGTGTCCTAAGTCTTACAGCTACCTTACACTACTGTTCTAAGTAGATACAGACACTTCTGATGTTACTGACAGTTCTAATAAAGGTGACCAGTTGTTCTTCTTTGACTAGGATAGATATGTGGATACATATTCTAGTTGAGACAGAATAGAGTTGATTCAAAGGATATCTGAGACAGAACTAGTCCAGGACCCCCTTAGAACAACTCTACTCTAGAATGTACACAGACCCAGCCTGCCAGATTTTGTCTAAGAGTTCCCTAAAGTCTTTAGTAAAGAGGAATTCAACCAGCTTCCTAAACACTGTCTCTAAGACTATACAATTGAATTGACTAAGGGTTTCTAACCTAAGGATTGTAAGGTCTACCTACTCAACAGAGACAAGTAGGAGGTGCTCAACAAGTTCCTTTAGGAAAATCTTTAGAACAGCTAGATTCAACCCTTAAAGTCCTCTATAGCCTCCCCTTTCTTCTTTGTCAAAAAGAAAGATAGGAAGCTCTGCCCAGTCCAGGATTATTGTTGTCTTAATAAGGGTACTATCAAAAACAAGTACCTGCTCCCTCTGATTCAGGAGCTTATTAATAAGATACATACATTCAGGGTTTTTACTAAGTTGGACGTTTGATAGGGATACAATAATATTTGGATCCAAGACAGAGATGAGTAGAAGACTGTATTCTGAACCAATTGTAGATTGTACAAACTGACTGTAATGTTCTTCAGACTAACCAACTTGCTTACAACATTCTAGTCATTCATGAATCACATCCTTACAGATCTGATTGACTCAGGACACATTAGTGTGTATCTGGACAACATTCTGATCTTTACCCAGACAGTTGAGCACTATTACTGACTAATCTGAGTAGTTCTACAACAGCTCTAAGATAATAAACTGTTCCTCCAAGAAGCAAAGTGCTCTTTTGTACAGGAGTCAGTAGATTATCTGGGCTTTGTGATTAGTGGAGGAGAGGTCTGTATGGATCTGACAAAGGTGACTGTAGTTCAGAACTGGCTACAACCTTAGAACCTGAAACAGGTCCAAGTGTTCCTTAGGTTTGTAAACTACTACTAATGCTTCATTTGAGGCTTCAGTACTATTGCCCAGCCCCTTCATGATCTCACCAGCAAGGATGTTCCTTAGTAATAGGATGATTAGTAGTAGTCTGTATTTGAGTCCCTCAAGCAGGCCATCACTAGCAAGCCTGTATTAGCAGTTCCAACAGTTACAGACAAGTTCTGAGTTGAAGCCAACTCTTTCAACTTTACAAATGGAGTAGTAC
>NW_006761297.1:0-2558 GCF_000271605.1 Fomitiporia mediterranea MF3/22
ACTCTACAAGTCTACAAGTCTTACCCTCTATACTCTATTCTGTTACTATTTCTAAGGATTAGAACTAGTAAAGTAAGTATATCTTACACTTTAATAAAACTCCAACTTAGTTACAAATCTTTACTATTCTAGTAAAGCTCTAGTCTACTAAGGGGAACTTAAACCTAGAGCTAGTACACAGGTACATTAACTCTAATACTTACTTTATAATATTAACTAACCTTAATAATCAACATTCAAAGTGGGTAGATAAATTACTCTACTACTTAGAACAGTTGTTAAGGCAAGTAACTTTCTTTTGTAGTAAGAAAAGAAAGATTAATCAAGAAGTACTACTAGTTCTTGATTACTTAGTGGCTTATACACAGGAACAAGTGTTAATACTAGGAGGTATCAAAGGAATACTATTTTGGATACAAGGGGAAATTCCCTTAGACTCTTTCAAGCAAGGAAGAGTAGTATTAACTGTTGCCTATACAGTAGACACTCTTATCAATCAACAAATCTGGATTAAACAAATCCAAGAATACTCAGACCATCTATACACATTACAACAACATTGTAATCTGTTACACAGTATATTACTTGTACTAGAACAAGGATATCCAGATATTACAAAAGTAAGTAACTTTTGTAATATTATACTAAACAAAGTTAACAAGCTATAAAAGTAACTTTGTATCAGATCAAGGAAAGGATTGGAACATTACACATACAACAACTAGTACTAGGCAGAGGCAGAAGCCTATTATTATACAGCCCTCTATTATCCAATCCCTCAACCATTCTCATATTCCTACTATTTGTAGGAACACTCCTTGTTACATATACTTGGAGTAAGAGGAAGAGTCAATTGGGGAACAGTACAAGATTGGCTCAAAGAAGAGGTTCACACTCTAGCTACTCCTATTCAAATAAATTGGGGACCTATTATAGCCTTTGGATTATAAGGACAAAGACTTGGATACAACAATTCTTAGGTCTTAATAGAATAATCAGGTCTACTCAAAGTTAAGACATACATTATAGAACTATACAAGAGGAAATCACATACTTGTATAGTCTTATACAATCAGAACAACAAGGAGAAAAGCTAGAGCAGATACAATCAGATCTAGATACACAGGGATTGAATATCTTTAATATTCATACAAAGCTACAGGAAATCTTGAACAAGATACAGGACCTTACTAACAGAGTACAAGAAGTACAAGTTGAATCAGGAATATCTTAAGTATACCTGAACAGGTTGGCACAGTCACAATACAACCTAACTACTATATTACAAAATATTAGTAGAGAGGAACAACAAAGTGACAGGAGAGAAGGAAGTACTTCTAATGCTTAATACCCTTAGAGACAAGAACATTTCACCTAAGAAAACACAGTCTAAGAAAATCAAGAAAGTGAACTATCAGGTTCTTTAGCTGAAGAAGAAGAGCTTGTTAACACAATACAGGGAGGAATCCAAACATTTCAAGAGTACAGTAGAATTGAAACACAACATCCAGATAGTCTACTAGGATCCTCTAGAAGCCTCTAAGGTCAGTCAGAAATTATTACTCAGGAAGGCTAGACAGCTAAAGAAATTGAACAGTCTATGTTACTAGATACCTTTATAGTAGAAGGCACATCAACATTAGATTATTATAGTTGGTTGTATCAGACCTATCAAAGTAGTACCAGTTCAGAGTCAAGTTTATCAGACTCTTATACACTAAATTCAGAATCTAGTAACTAGAAAAAGAGTAATATGGAGGGAACAAGGAAAATCAACCTAAAACTGCCAAAGTTTTCAGGACAGAAAGGGGAAGATCTAAAAGTGTTTAAAACAAATCTGACAATACACTTTAGACATTACAACATTACAAATAATTTGGATAAAGTAGAAACAGTAATCTTATACTTAAGAGGGAAAATAGTAAGTTACATGAATAGAAAGGCAATATCATTTGTAACAGAAGGAAAAAGCTTAGTTCCAGAAATCTGGAAAGATTATGATACATTTTTAACTGATCTGAGAGAAGCAAGTGGAAAATACTATAATTCTACAGAGACAGCTCAAACTCAAATGCACAATTTGAGACAAGGAAAACTAACAATTATAGAATACAATGAAACATTCAAGAGAATATTAGCCTACCTACCTAGTGAGTATAAACTAGGGACAAATGGAAGGAATCCTGTCACAATTCATTTATACAAGAATGGATTAAACCCTAGCAAATTACAACAGTTGGTTACTATCCTTAGTTATACAGAATGGATATTTAAGGAATGGACAGATACAGCTCTCAGTCTAGAGAGAGGAATAGTACACACAAAAACATTTAGACAAGAATACAAACCTCCTAGTAATTATTATAGAGTACTAATGGAAATTGACAGGATAACAAAAGGTAGGGAAATGGCATGCTTCAAATGTGGGCAAAAAGGACATATGGCTAGGAATTACACTAGAAGAAATCCTCAAGGTAAAAGGCCAAAGTATAAATCTAACAAGAAGTTCACAAAAAGGAACATAGTAATCCTTGAAGAACAAGAAGCCTACATTAATG
>NW_006761298.1:0-2556 GCF_000271605.1 Fomitiporia mediterranea MF3/22
GTATGAGTTTGCACAAGTAATCAAAATTAACATGACCCATTCGTCAATGTAAATCAACAATAGTGATTGTGTTAATAGATTGTTTGTTATGATGAGAAACTATCATATACAAGTTATTTCGTACATGTATTTCACCAATCTTTGTATGAGCAGGAGAATAAATAATACATTCATCATTTGTTTTTGTTAAAACATATCCTGCTTTGCATAATAGCACTTCACTAACAAGTGTGAAGTTCAGATTGGGATGATAGTATATGTTTTGTAGTGAAATTGTATTCACCTTTGTATGCTCATTGGCTTTGTTTCATAGTTTTATGTTAAATGTCATCACTCTACTTTTGCTAAGTGAGAATGATGATTTATTCACAATTGTAACATTTATTGGGGTCAAGTTCTGAACGTTTGTAAGACAGAACAAGTATGGAGTAGTGTGTACATTTGCACCAGAGTCCAATATATCAATACAATGTATTAGTTCAGTATCATTACAATGTATTGTGTTGATACATACGTTTGGATTGTAACTGAACTCCTTAATGACTTCTTTCATATCATCAAATGAGTTCATGAAGTTGTCTACTTGCATGACACCATCCTCTTGTACTTCGAATGCTGAAAATACATTGGATTCAGTAGATAGAGCAGATTGAACAGGTAAGCTGCTGGAACTTGATGCTGAGGCTTCTGTAATTACAGACTCTAGCATCAGTGTTTCATTAACGTCTTTAATGAATACTGTTTTGTTATTGTCTCCAATGAATACTGCTGCATTAAGTGCAGGTTGAGACAGTGTAGTAGCAGTAGTAGAAGTAGTAGCTGTTTGCCTATGCTTTTTCTTTTGAGCTTCCATTGTTTTGCTCGTTAGAGGATTTCAGCAGTCTTTTGACATATGCCTGTACTTGTTACAGTTGTAGCATTTAACTTTATTGTAAGGCTTTGTTTTGCCTTTAGCTACACTTTTGCCTTTCGTTTGTAGGCTGTCTTGTTCAGTATCTTGTTTCGTTTGAGAGTACTGAGAATGATACTCAGTATATGTGTTTCATAATTCGTGTATCAGCTTAGCTAGTGTCAGAACGTCTTTCTGAGCTGCTGTAACTGTTGGTAGTTGATTATAATAGGTAATCTGCCTGTCTAGCATTGTTGCTACCCATCTATACTCACAAGGAGTAGCAAGATTAATTGCTAAGATGTATGTATTGTTATTAGGGGCTTTATTATGTGCAGACAACTGCCCATAGATTTGTTTGATGTTGTCTAACGTCTTATCAAACTGTGATACATGCCCTTTTACTGTAAACAATGTGGATATGTCTACAGCATGCATCATTGTTGTTTGAACATTGTATTGTTCAGAAAGCACCTTCATGAGACTTCTAACACTTGTATGCATTGTGAAGTTTGTATAAATTGTATCAGTTATTGTTTTTGTTATACAATGATACAAAACATTGCCTGTACATATGCCAGCATCATCAGAGGAAGGGGGATTGTGCTCTAGATGGTCTAAGAGCATCATGGCAGCAAGTGCACTGTGTATGTGCAAGCACCATATCTTGTATCCCTTTGCACCAGCCAACTTTTCTGTTCCCTTGAAGAACTTTGTAACGTCAGAGTCCTTCATTGTAGCATTAACAAAGGTATGTATTGTAGACAACATTGTAATGAGTTTGGGGGGAGAGGGAGGTCTTGGGCTTGGTGGTCTGGCAGGAGGCAAAGGCGTTCTGCAAGAGTGAGTGTGTGGGGGCATTCAATGGGCACCAAGGCTCATAACCTTTTAACAAGCATAGCAGGAGTGCCCCAAGTACTCTCTCTTATTGAGACATCAAGCAAGTATCTACCTTATATACTACATAGTGAAGTCTGATAATCTGAGACATTCCAAGAGTAGTAATTCTACTTAAGGTTATTGGGGATTTCCTAATCCAGAGCACAATCTAATATGCACAAACACAATGCAAAAAGCACTAAGTTCACAATTTCAACACACAGATCTGTGAAGATCATCTAATTTCAGAGCTGTACAGATAAGATTAAGCAGTATAACTCTATCTATCAGATCAATTGATCCAGGTGATCTCAAATCACCTGATTGTAGATCTGTAATTACAGTGAAACCTGTCAATAAGCATACTTGTAGTTTAGCATTTCCTCTCAATAAGCATGAAAAATTTGATCCACCAAGTTGGTAGGCAGGAAAATAGAGGTATATTAAGCATAAAGGGCATTAAGCATTAAGCATTAAGGTGTGAGATCAAGAATATGCTTAATTAAAGGAAATTTTGGGTCATGTAACAGTACAGATCTTGACCCAGAGAGAGCCACTTTTTGTACAGGCCACCTCCATTTTATAAAATAAATGCATAATGTAATGAAAACCACTATTAAAACTTATTGATCATCATGTCTGAGGAGCTTGGATGTGCACAGAACCCAGATGGAACACTCAAGGATGCTAGTGAAATTGTTTTCACTTATTCTAGAGAAGCTTCCCCTGTCAATCTCTCAGCTCTGCTTCCAGATATCCATGCTTCCACTGGTATTCATCCACAAACA
>NW_006761299.1:0-2555 GCF_000271605.1 Fomitiporia mediterranea MF3/22
CCTTCATTCTTTGTACCTTTATCTTTGACATTCCTTTCTTTCATTCTTTGTGGCTTATCATTCTTAGTAGCTCATACTCTCTGAGTACTCTTGTGTAGTTTAGTATATATAGGTGTACAAGATCAGACTAGTCCTGTAGTCTTGATCTTGTCTACTCTAGATAGTCCTGTACTCTTAGGCTCACTCTATATACTCTACTCTTGTCTCACTCTCTCTCTCTGCCTGTTCTACAAGTTCCAACTATGTTCTAGTGCTTGCATTCTGTATTTCTGTTGTGTAGGATAGTTGTAGCCTGGGTCCCCTTGCTGAGCCTTCAGGTCCCCTCTATGCTGTTACTGACAGATATCTGCTAACTTGTTTTATCTCATATCCAACATGTCCAACATATCTGAGACATGTCTTACATTAATTGTTTAACTGTAATATTACTATATGTGTTATTATTTTATTTATACTATAATATATGCATGTTTGTTGACAGTGTCTATTATTTGTACTATTATAATATTAATAGCAGATGAGTAGCATTTGCTTTCTCAATCCTTATAATGTTTGTCTGTAGTATGATCAGTTATTTATAATAACATGATCTCCATAATATTATAGAATATTTTAGTGATTAAATGTTGTAGTAAGTGATACTCATTGTAGTTTCAGCATTACCTGCATAGATTATGTTATTACTAGGCTAATGATCATAATCACTAAGATGACAATTATATAATGTCTGGGTTGTATGTAGTATAGTAGATTGTGTGTTTACAGTGTATTGATTTGCATTTGAGATACTCAGACAGGTGTGTCAAGTTCTGTGTCATAGTATACTGTGTGCATGTATGTAATGCATAGAACTGTATGGAGCATAGATGTAGTAGAGTGTTAAGAGGGAGAACTTAAGGGGGGCACACATAGACAAGGGGTGAGGTGACGATTGACTGTTCAGTGTCTCTTGTCTTTATATTGTATGTATTCTAACTGAGACATTATGAAGTCATTGTCTTGTGGTTCGTCTGTTGATGAACTAATCATCTCATAATACTCTCCTTCAAACTCTTACTAGTCTGAGTAAACTGGTAAGATGTTTGACTTGTGGTACATGTAACACTTTAGTTAATATATCTGCTTGTTGATTGTTCGTCTGTATGTATTTCACATTTATATACTCTAACTCAATGTAGCATTTAATAAAGTCTTTCTTATGATCTAAATGCTTTGTTCGTTCTGAATATTTGAGTTTGTCCAATGTAACTGTTTGTATAACAGCATTGTTATTACAATAGATATTAATTGGTGTATCAGAGACCTACAGAATCTCTTCAGCTAAATGTGTAAGTGTGATTGCTTCCTGTGTTCCTCTTGCAAGAGCTATTAATTCAGCTTCATACATTAAATTTGCCACCAGTGTTTGTCTTTTACTTGACCACGAAACTAATGAATTGCTCAAGTAAAATGTATATCCTAATATTGTACAATGCCCTTCTTGCATCATACTGTCTGCATCTGTATAGCCATTCAATATTGATTGATTTGTGCTGCTGAGTTGGAGCCAGACATTACTCATAGTTTTTAAGTACATATAACAATGTTTAAGTGCTAGATAATGCTCCATACTAGGGTCATTGAGGTATTTTGCTAACTGATTTGTTGCAAATGCTATATCTAGCTGTATACAGTCTACAATGTATCTAAGTGTGCCAACCATGTTCATGTATAGTATATCAGACATTTGTTTTCTATTGTTATCAGTTTGTAATACTGTTTTTAATTGTGTACTAGGCTGTATGAGTGTTTGTACACTTTGTTCGTTTGTAAGTTTGTAACGTTCTATTATACTATTAATATAACATGTCTGACACATCCTGATGAATCTATGCTCTCTATTGTGTTGAATCTCTATACCAAGTAGCTAGTGTAATTTGCTACTGTCTGTATATTGTAAATGATGTACAATAGATTGTTTTATCATTACAATAGTATTATTATTCTTTACTACAATAGTAATATTGTCAACATGTACAAATAATATGGTTACAGTTATTTCTTTCTTCTTTGTAAAGAATACAGCATTATCATGTTTGGATTTTGTTAATCCACATTTAAGTAGTATATTAGATAGCATTTTATACCATCTTCTACCAGCTTGTTTTAATCCATATAGTGCTTTTTGTAATCATAATATTTGTCCATTCTGTAATCTGTCTATTAGGTTACCTGGAGGAGGTTTAACATATATTTCCTTGTCTTCTGTCAATTGTCCATACAGATATACCGATTTTATATCTATCTAATGTATTTCATAATTATTAGATGCTGCCCATACTAATATTAATCACACTATAGATAGTCTAGCAGTAGGAGCAAATAAATTGTCTGTATGATAGTCAAGACTGTCAATCTGATAGTTTCCTTGAACTACTAAATTGTGCTTTATATTTTTCTATACTATTATTAGTGTATTGCTTTATTTTATAGACAAATTGTGTTCTGATGATGTTAATATTATTGTGTGATTTGTGATTTCCCATGGTATTATGGATTTTCTAATGTTTTATTTC
>NW_006761300.1:0-2554 GCF_000271605.1 Fomitiporia mediterranea MF3/22
ATTAAACACTGTTAAGTTAATTATATTATCATATTAATATTATTTGCCAAGTATGAGCATTTGTTTCATAGTAGAATTATTATTTATTTAATGTTGAAGTTCAATTGCACATTGTGTTGACTTCTGTTATTTAGTTCTGATTGACATAGTTTTGCTTTGTACCAAATGATTTACCTTTATGATCCATTATGTCTGTCCATAACTTCTATTACTTAGTCAGTACTTAGTCAGTACATTTCATTATTCTATTTTTCATAGTGTCTGTAGTGTTATACTTTCTGTTCTGTTGTTTATATTTAGTTATTAATTTTTTGTGCATATTATCCATTTTCTCCCCTTCAATTCAAGAAGGTATTTCTTTGAAGAATTGGATATTTCTTTAACGTTTATTAATCGTTGTTATAATATAATATTTATATATAATAATTGTAATTGCTTTTGTGGTTTGATTTCTAATTATTGTGTAACGTTTGTTATGTTCTATAATAAGTAATTGAAATGTTATTACTATTATATCTTTGTTACTGTTAATGTTTGTCAACTTATATAATGTGTATTTTGTTCGTTATAGCAGATAAGTACACATTATGTATAATATACAAGTTTCGTTTGCACTCATTATTTTTTTTTAATAATCGTTCATAACTATGAATGAATATTTTGTTTTTGTGTTGAAAACATATGGTAATTCGTTTGTTTCTGTATAATATTTGTTTAATAACATTGTAATTATTATTTATGTAGTGTTTTTAGTAAATGCACTGAGTTCTATTAAGTATGCTTGTGTCTGTTATTACCTATTTTATATTATACTGTCTGAGATAATAGCTTAAACATTTTATTAATTTATTTAATCATATTATATTATGATTGTTTTTGATTGTAATTATTATAATAATGCGTTCGTAATAATAATATTTGTATTATTCGTTGTAATAGCCTTATTAGCTTAATACTTTTGCTCCTACAAGCTACATTGTCACAATGTAAATTTAATAATTGTTTGTTAAGGTATATATGCTGTACAGTTGATGTTACTGTTGCAACTTTGAAATTTATTATATAATCAGCTGGTGATAACACGTTCTGTGTAATTAAGTTGTATTAATGTGTTGTTTTAAGTATATTAGAGATATAA
Source organism: Fomitiporia mediterranea MF3/22 (assembly GCF_000271605.1). Classification (NCBI taxonomy): domain Eukaryota; kingdom Fungi; phylum Basidiomycota; class Agaricomycetes; order Hymenochaetales; family Hymenochaetaceae; genus Fomitiporia; species Fomitiporia mediterranea. Next base: position 1,139 of record NW_006761300.1, read on the forward strand.
TTCTTTCGTTCGTCATTAGTATACATTTACACAATTGTATTAATGTGTAAAGTAGTATTGTTTGTTTAATAGTTATAATTTTTGCACTTGTCTTGTGCTGTAATTAGTATTTATGCATTATAACATTATTTCTTTGTGTGTAGTTAGTTTATACACTCTGTAGCATTGTTTTTTGGTTTGTAGTTATTCATTATACTTTTGTATATCTGTACTCGTCTGTATATCTTAGATATGTGTATTATATTTGGTATCCAATAAGTAATTGCAATATCTGACATGTAACCACTGAATCCAATATGTTACATATAATTGCTCAACCATAATATGTGTTAGTTATTATATTGTTCTGTATTTGTTCCGTTAGTTCTATCTGTATTATTATTATTATTATTGTTATTATTATTGTTATTATAGTGTCTGCAATTGTATTATTGTTTATAATACATGTTAAATGTTTTATTTATTTGATTTAATATGCTGTTTAGTATATATGTGCTCGTTTTGAGCATTAATCATTCAGCTGTGATATTACTATATGTGTTATTATTTGATTTATGCTATAACATATGTATGCTTGTTGACAGTGTCAATCATTTGTACTATTGTAATGTTAATAGCAGAAGAGTAGCGTTTGTTTTATTAATCTTTTTAACGTTCGTCCATAGTATGATCAGTTAATTTATTATAACATGATCTCTGTGATATTATAGAATATTTTAGTGATTAAATGTTGCAGTAAGTGATACTCATTGTAGTTTCAGCATTGCCTGCATAGATTATGTTATTACTGGGCCAATGATCATAATCACTAAGATGACAATCATATAATGTCTGGGTTGTATGTAGTACAGTAGATCGTGTGTCTGCAGTGTGTTGATTTGCGTTTGGGATACTCAGACAGGTGAGTCGAGTTCTGCATTGTAGTATGTTGTGTGTGTGTAGTATGTGATGCATAGAACTGCATAGAGCATAGATGTAGTAGAGTGTAGATAAAGTGTAGGCAGGGAGCTCAAGGCTCATAACCTGTTAAGAAAGGGGAAAGAGGTTATGTGAGAGGCTTAGAGGGATCACACAAAGAGGGGGGATAGTGGACTCGGCTTGCTCTCTTGCAGCTTGCTTCATTGTTTGTTGATTAGTTAGTCTATATATACTATGTAGGTATGTCTCAGATGTAGAATGTATGATGGAAGGTATTCCATCATCGTTCGTCATTGCTTGTAATGTAGTTTATATCATCTGAGACATACTCTCATGTAGTCTCATCTTAACATGTTCTCTACTTTCCTGAGTGCCATAGCTGTCTGTATACTGTGTTGTTCCATGTATGTCTCAATGAAAAGTCCTGTCTGTATGTACAGTAGCACTGTCTGAAGTCCTGAGTGTATACTACTAGTTCTCTGTTCATTTGGCAAATCC
>NW_006761301.1:0-2551 GCF_000271605.1 Fomitiporia mediterranea MF3/22
CCTGTACTTCCTGTACACTAGTTTGTAATACACTTTTCTTATAAGGTAGAGTATTATGACTTCTAATGACTCCTTATGACTTCTGTAATATAAAAGGCTGTGCTTCTGTACTGTCCCTAGAACTTACAACCAAAGTTCTAGACTACCTTGTGTACACTCTAGAACTGACAACTAATGTTCTAGATCTTTCCCTAAGTCTTCTTTAATAGACTTAGTTTAGGAGACAATTATCCTTATTAACTTCTAACCTTATCTTTATGCTTCTGTATTTAATTATAGAACTTACAACTAAAGTTCTAGATTGCCTCATGTATTCCTTATATTATCCTTATATAGTCCTTATGTTTATAACTTCATTACTTTCCCATCTATATGGGCAAAGTGTATAAAGGAGACTACTTTCCTATAGTCTCTCCTTAGAGCTCTCAGTTCCCTTTCCTTTACTAGTACTAGTCCTCCTCAAGTATAGAGTTACAGAGTATTAGTTCTAACTCTTTCCTAGCTTTAATGGTCCTTTGTCTTTGTACAAAGTATTCCTAGCTAACTATATAGTAAGTAAGTATAATATTTTCCTTTTATCTCTTCAGGTTTTCTCCTAGTCTTTTCCTTTATACTTCTTACTCTAAACACTATACTCTTTCTAGATCCCCTCTCTATACAAGCATTCTAAATGACTTGTCTTTGGTTAAGGTTATTAAGTAATACTGTACTAGAGTATGTGTTTAACCTTAGAGAGATAAAGACCTTGTCCTCAGGTTTTGTTACCTTTTCCTAACTGACTTAGTACCTACTCCTTCCTGTCCCCTCTCTCTACTAATAGATTGATCACCTATTAGTAATGATTAGAGGTTAATAATACTGAGCTAGAGTTCTTACTAAGTAGGACAACAAAGGTAGCCTAGTTAATCTGGCCAATCTCTAGACTTGTAACTAATAGGGTTTTGTATATAAACTACTCAGTCCCAAGTCTTGAGTTAAGCTTTTCCAAACTTAGTTACTGTATTTTACAATTCCTAACATCCAGTCCCTCCTAAGTAATACTTTCTTAAACAGTATTACTACTTATTGTAAAATACTTACTTTATAATTAATAGGGCTAGGATTTAATTTTAGGTGGGATTTGTGTCCTTCCCCCCTTCCTGTTTCCTTTGTTTTGTATGTCCTGTACTAGTATCTGTTTCTTTAGATACCTTCCCTGTTTATAGTCTGCCTCTTTTGTATTCTGTATCAAAGTGAATATAAATACCTTTTCCTTTCATTTTGGCTAATTTTTATAGCCTACTTTTATGGCTAAAAAGTGAGAGCCACACTTGTAAGTATAGTTTTCCTTTTAACAGTTGTAACTAGTTAACTTATTAAAAGGGCTTCTACCTTTGCCTTAGTTGCTATAATTCTGCTTTCAGTGTCAGTCTGTAATATGAACTGATGTGTCCTCTGTCTCCCAGTTCTTTACTAGCTAGCTCTAGTTTGACCAGTATTCAGACTCCCTGACTAAAATAGTACACCCTAAAGACCAAATTTAACTAGTAGGAAGTTATTCCCTCTTGTTTATGGTTTCCAGTTTAGTTACCCCCTTTAGTTTTACTTCTGTTCAGAAGGTGTGTATGGAGCACCTTATTATATGTTCTTATGAGTGTGGAGGAGACATATAATATACTAATACCCTTTTTATCCTTGTATTAGGAGTAATTTTCTGATTTACTCAAATCATGTTGTTATAACAATCTAGTACTTTAGATTTGTTATAAGAATAGTTTAATGTCTTGTTTAGAACATTACTCACTCAGTTAAGAGCTATTATACTACAATTTTCTCTATTGTAGGAATAGTTTAATGTCTTATTCAGGACTTAACTCACTCAATTAAGAGCTACCTTACTATAACAATCTCTTTACCTTAGATTTATTATAGGAATAGTTTACTGTCTTATTCAGGACCTTATACTATAATATTCTTGTCCTTTAGAATTTGTAGGAGTAGTTTAGTGTCATACTCAGGACATTTTCTATTATACCTTTACTGTATCCAGAGTCTGTTGTCTCCTCCTATAGGAGTGACTCCCTTTTTGATAGTTTCCCTCAAGAAGTTTTTGTCTTCCTCACTTTTTGCTTTTAAAAAGTAACCACTCATAATTATTTCCTATGTTCTTCTAACCCATAGTTTGTTGACTGCTTCTGCTTCTTCATACTAGACTATGTATTTCTGTCTTATTTGTTCAATAAGAGCTCTTAGTATCCTGTCTGGATTCATAATATTGTTTATATCTTCTTGAGTAAACTGTGGTTGTATTTCCTGTTGTCTTTCAAGTTGTTGTATAATAGAATCTCCTTGTATAGTATTGTGTTCCTCTTCTAATTGTAGTGTTTTTATATAGTATGTACTATAGTCTTCTTCAGATTCATCTGTATCTCTAGTATTGTTTCTCTTTTTCTAAGGTTGCCATCTCTTGTAATTACTAGTTTGTCTTCTTTTGTTATTCAGAGGTTGGTTTTCTGTAGTAGGTTTGTTGTTCAGCTGAAGTTTTTCTAACCCTTNTCTAATTTCTTTGTAC
>NW_006761302.1:0-2551 GCF_000271605.1 Fomitiporia mediterranea MF3/22
AAAGGGTAAGAGACTATAGAATGATACAAAGAATGAAGGGGTGGTCAAAGGAATGGAATGATGAAGTAAGGAAGGGTAGTGGCAAGAGTCAGCACACATATAGTCCATAGACAGTGCTCCTGAGGGACAGAAGTCCTGAGTTCCAGTACAGAAGGGTGCAGAACCCTTGGAACTGAAGGTACAAGAGTGGAGAACTGTAACACTTCCTATCTTTCTTTTTGACAAAGAAGAAAGGAGAGACTATAAAGGACTTTAAGGGTTGGATCTAGCTGTTCTAAAGATTTTCCTAAAGGAACTTGTCAAGCACCTCCTACTTGTCTCTGTTAAGTAGGTAGACCTTATAATCCTTAGGTTGGAAATTCTTAGTCAATTTAATTGTATAGTCTTAGAAGTAATGTTTAGAAAGCTGGTTGAATTCCTCTTTACTAAAGACTTTAGGAAACTCTTAAACAAAATCTAGCAGGCTGAGTCTATGTATGTTATAGAGGGGAGTTGTTCTGAGAGGGTTCTAGACTGGTTCTGTCTTAAACATTCTTCAGATTAACATTGTTCTGTCTTAACTAGAGTATGTGTTCACATATCTATCCTAGTTAAAGAAGAACAACTAGTCACCTTTATAAGAACTGTTAGTAACATTAGAAGTGTCTGTATCTACTTAGGACAGTAGTATAAGATAGTTGTAAGACTCAGGACACTAATCAAACACAAGTGTCTACTCTAACTAGTTAATAGTAGGGTTGTAAGTCTTGAGCCATTCAAATCTAATAAAGATGTCTGTCTTTCTAAGGTTAGTAACTCTGAACTTAATACTTTCCTTATAATCCTGAATAGTCATCTATAGTTAGACAAACTTAGTAATCTGACTATTCTGGTTTCAAGTTCTGTCTATATTGTATACTAGGATTGAAAGTAGAACATGTTAAGTAGGGAGGTAGTGTTCCTACACAAAAGCCTTATTAATGTATAAACTAGTGTATCTACTGTTTACTAGAGCTATTATTTGGATCTGAGGGAATCCTAAGAAGGGAGCCAAGAGGACAAGGACTTAGAGCTAGTGTTCTAAACATTCTCTAATAAATTACTACTTGTTCTGAAGGGAACATACAGCTTGTACAGTCTTGTTGTCTGAGAGAGTAAGTATATGTACTAACATTTCCTTATTAACTTCTCTCTTTCAACAAGGACAGACCCATGTTCTCAACTGTAAACTCAGCTGAGACTATCCTTACTTAATACTATAGACAAACTACTGAGTAGTAAATAAGGCTAGGTAGTGTTTTAAACATTCTAAGTTTTTAGAATATAAAAGTAGTAGGTTGAATTGTACAGATTTAGACTCAGATAAAGTGTAAAGAGAAGAATCAAAAGAATCAGAAGAAATAAGAGAACTATCTACTTTTGTTTTTAACTTTTTCCTTTTTAATAAATAATTTTGTTAATTTACTTTTTCTACTTTTTCTACTTTTCCTACTTTATTTACTTCTAATCCTACAGTGTCTATTAAATCAAAAGTGACTGTTAAAAAATCTAAATCATAGCCCTTCAGTACTACATTTACTGTTAGGCCTTTACAAAATCCTAGAGTATGTAGTTAGAGTCTAAGAGTTCTGAAGTGACTTTTAAATTTGTAGAAAAGGCTTCTTACTATAAATCCTACTTGTTACTTGTTATTACTCTAATAACCTGACAGATATACTATTACTTCTGTAGACAGTCCTTAATCTAGTACTCTGACTTTCTACAAACAAAGTATACTTCTTACTTTCAGGCTTCTCTAATGTCTATTAGAATAGATTGATTATAAGTTATAGACAGATTAATCTAAGGGTTCAGAACTGTCAGAGTTAAACACATGTGTAAGCATTCTACACAGACTTAATATATCTAAGCTATAGCTTGATTGAAGGAAATAGTACATGTCTTCCAATCAGTGTAAGTAATCAGTTCTAGTATTATTCTAAGAATCTTATTAACCAGTTCTAAGTAAAGAGCTTTTTTAAGTATTCTGATGAGAACATTATTAAACCTAAGTATAAATCCTACCTTCTAGGCCAGGATATTAAACTCCTGAAAGAAGGTATTAGTGGAACATTTGCCCTGTTATAGAGATACAAGCTTGTTCTACACATTATACTTCTTATTCAGATTAATAAAGAGAGTATAGAGCTATCTTATAAATTCTGAATACAACTTATTGTTCTAAAGTTAGATTAGGCTTCTAATCTAATAGCCTTTGATCCAGTTCTAAGCCTAGGTGGCTGTGTTGCCTTCCTTCATGAAGGAGAGGACAAATAAGACACAATTAAGGTCTGAGAATAGATTAGTTAAAGTAGTAACTATATATAGTTTGACTTAGTACTAGAAGTCCTTAAAGTACTGTCTATTAAAGTCTAAAGGGTAGACTATATACACTTTCTTTCTAGAGTAGGTTACAACTTTTAGAACAATTAGAATAAGTTCTGAAAGGGTTAAGAGTATATAGTTAGTAAAAGCCTCTTAAATAAAGGTCTATACATATTAAGCTAGGTCTACTTACAACTACTAATTTAGT
>NW_006761303.1:0-2550 GCF_000271605.1 Fomitiporia mediterranea MF3/22
TGAGAGAGGGAGGGGGACAGTGGACAAACACAAAGAAAATGTTGGGGAGAAAGGAAGAAATTGTGAGCTGGCAAGAACATCTTTTGTATCAAAAAACAAACTTACACGTGATAGAAATGGACGTGGGAAAATGGACTTATGCAAAATTTCCTTCGTCTTTTGTGAGAGATCATATTTTTTCTAAAGGACTCAAGTAATATAATAGTAATGTTAGTAAGTAAAATTATTACAATCTACTTGAAATAGGTTGTCAGAAAACTGTAATATTTACCCTATCTTGTAATTACTATATATGTCTTGTTTAAGTCTTATAATCCATTATATTCATGTCAAATAATTCCTTAAGAATATATTTCAATTACAATTCTGTTCCTACAATATATACTTATCTCTGTCATAAATAAGCATAAAATGCATTATATAGCTCACTAATACTTGTCAAATAGACAAGGGTATACAATTGTCTGTTTGATTTTGTGATGTTACGATAGCACTACACTGATTGAATCAAAGGGAAGAAGAACCAAACGCACGGTGAAATTCATTCTACAGGAGTAAGAAAAACGAAAACAGTCCAATAAGCAGATTCAGGCCATAAAAGGGCTTGTTGAAGAAAGAGCGGGCGGTGATTGAGATTGCGACATGTCGGAACGGTTTCCAAGCCATGGTTGTTGGATGCCATGATGATTAGCTTGTGTCTGTATCTGTGCGTGAACACCGGACATCCCGAGCGGAGACGGCTCGACCGAACCGAAATGCTCGACTGGTGGTGAGGTGGGTAGCGGCGCTCCAGCATCATTCACATGTGCAAATGCAGCCTTAGCGGAATGTGGATATAATCGCGACCCAGTCCCACTGATCTCGTAACCACCAATCTCGAGAGGTTTATCTTGAGACGTAGATCGAACAATCTCGGACATCAGGGTGCTCAGAAGTCTCTCTTGATGTGCTGTCAGTTGAATTGTACATGAGTATCATACAGAACAACAGTGCAGAAAGAACGCACTTCCGATGGGTGATATTGTACCTCATAGCGTTTATCTCGCCCCAGACACCAATTTCTTCAGTTGACTGATTACTATCAATCATGTGTTTGCGTACTTGAATTTTAACAACTGCAGCCAAGTACTAACAGATCTATCGAGACAATTATTATGACGCAAATTAAGAGTGGGTAAAATCTGCTTACCGTGACAAAAGGGTGTAACTTTAATATTGGAGGGTAGACAGAAAAAGGTGTAGTAAAGGCCGTAGCTTTGCTGAAGGCGTAATAAGCTTCCAGGATTGCATTAGCCGCTGTTATGCAACGACTGGTCGATTAAGAAAGAGGATTGTTAAAGTCTAAGTATGGATTATGCAATGTAATCGTCGCGCTAAGGTATTGTTTTTTTATATTAGCGGATGATGAAGGGTGTGAAAGTATTGCTCACGCATGCGGGACCAGGTGAACCATGAACAAGTCAGTATCAATGCAGGATCCCAACATGTTATTTAAGTAGTTCTTGTACTCGAGCGGCAGGTTCTCGAGGAAATCAATGGCAACAAGTTTGTCAAGGCTGTGGAAGGCAGGATCTCTGTCATAAATGCAATCAGACACTGACTTTCGGGAAAATACCAAATAGATATGAGTCACCTCAGCTGTGAGAACGGATCAGTCTTGCTATCTTGAGCTTTCAACTATAAGAAAGTTGAATAGAAGGAATAAGATAGTAAGGAAGTATGAACAAAAGAGAATGTTTAGCAGTTGAATACTAAGACTACATTCTCAGAATGAATAAATAATATAAGACAGTTGAGTGTCTTTATGTTGTGTAAGAAATAAAAGTATTGACAAAAACTATAAAAATCAGAAAGATTAAGAAAGTTAAATAAACAAAGCAAAATGTCTACCAGTTGAATGATAAGACAACATTCTTAGACTGAATGAATAATATAAAGTAGTTGAGTACTTTGTGTGAAAAATTAAAGTGTAGACAAAAACTATAGAAAGTGAAAGGAACAAGATAAAATGAAAAGTGTAGAAAGACAAAATGTTTACCAGTTGAATGATAAGACAACATTCTTAGACTGAATGAATGATACAAAGCAGTTGAGTGCCTTGTGTGAAAAATTGAAGTGTAGACAAAAACTATAGAAATTAAAAGGAATAAGATAAAATGAAAGTATGAAAAGAAAAAAATATCTAGTGCAGTTGAATGCAGAGACAATATTCAGAATGAATAACATAGAAAAGTTGACAGTTTCTATGTGAGAAATGGAGATATAGACAACAAATATAAGTGGGAAGAACAAGATAGTAAGAGAGTATAAACAAACTGAAACATTCAGCAGTTGAATAATAAGACAAAACAGGTAACAGTTTCTATATGAGACTGAACAACTACAAGCTCATATTGCTCTCTGTCTCAGAGAACAGAGTGCTCACTTATAGCACTGCACAATTCAACAAGTAGCCAGTGATACACTACAGCTTCATAATTGTCTGTACCCTCCCTTCTTATCAGCTCTATCAGATATGATAAAGGGGCAACAGCTATCCTGCCACATGTT
>NW_006761304.1:0-2550 GCF_000271605.1 Fomitiporia mediterranea MF3/22
CACTAAACTAAAAGAGGTAATGAATAGAAGAAGGGTGGCAAAAGTTTAAAAGGGTTTAGAAAGTTTAAAATTTAAGAATGTAAAAGGGTTAGGACAAAGGAAAGAGATTGACACAACAGTGAGTACCAATGCCCAAAACATAGGAGAGTTGTAGGGTGGTAATAGGTAGTCTTAATCTGATGTCAGCAACAGTATAGAGGGGACCTGAAGGCTCAGTAAGGGGACCCAGGCTACAACTATCCTACACAACAGAAATACAGAATGTAAGCACCAGAATGTAGTCAGAACTTGTAGAACAGGCAGAGAGAGAGAGTGAGACAAGAGTAGAGTATATAGAGTGAGCCTAAGAGTACAGGACTACCTAGAGTAGACAAGATCAAGACTACAGGACCAGTCTGATCTTGTACACCTATATATACTAAACTACACAAGAGTACTCAGGAAGCATGAGCCACTAAGAATGATGAGCCATGAAGAATGAAAGAAAGGAATGTACAAAGATAAAGGTACAAAGAATGAAGGGATGGATAAAGGGTAAGAGACCATAGAATGATACAAAGAATGAAGGGGTGGTCAAAGGAATGGAATGATGAAGTAAGGAAGGGTAGTAGTAAGAGTCAGCACACATATAGTTCATAGACAGTGCTCCTGAGGGACAGAAGTCCTAAGTTCTGGTACAGAAGGGTGCAGAACCCTCAGAACTGAAGGTACAAGAGTAGAGAACTGTAACATCACCCCTCCTCTAAAACCAATCATCCTGATTGGTGAGCATTAGGCTCAGTCAGTGGCTCAGGCATAGGTTGGAACAGTAGGGTTTGGAAATCTGTGAGGCAGAGTTGACACAGAGCACCTGAATGAAGTTGATAGAAGTCTCAGATCACCTTAGCAGCATGGGTGAGATTCTCAGCAGGTTCCCAAGTGTGTTCTTCAACTGGGTATCCCTTCTAGTGAATAAGGAACTTGAGCTTTCTGTGCACCAGCTTGGCATCTGCTACATATTCTACTTTGTATTCTGGTTCAGAACCAATGAGTTCTAGTAGAGGCAGTAGGGGTCTTTGTTGCAAAGGAAAACCCAGATCATAGTATCAAGACAGTAGAACCTTGTTAAACACTAGGTGTATACACTTCCATGTTGCCAGAAGTTAGAGTTTGTAGGCAGAGGTGCTGACCTTCTTTTTAATAATGAAGGGTCTGAAGCACTTGTTGTCCAACTTCTTCATTGGGTGATCTGTGGTCAGGTTAGTGGCTTCCAGCATAACTTTGTCACCAGGCTGGTAATCCTTGGCTGCAGACCTCTTCCAATCATAGTTCTGCTTCATAACCTGTGCTGCCTTTTCCAAAAGAGCTCATGTGTCCTTCCTGGTTCTGTGCATCTGTTCCACAAAGTCTGTTACAGATTCAGAACTACTGTTCTGGTTCAGAACTGTCCCCTAGTATGAATGTCTCCCATGATTAAGGAAGAACAGGGACTGTCCTGTTGTAGAGTGTTGCCAGTTATTGTGCACAAATTCTGCCAGAGCTAGCCATTCAGACTAATCTGATTACTAATGATTGATGAACATCCAGAGGTAGAGCTCAATCTCCTGATTGACTTGCTCAGTTTGACTGTCAGTCTGCAGGTGATAGGTAGTAGAAGGGTTCCCTTGAATTCTAAGAAGCACATACAAGTCCTGTATGAATTTCAACTTGAATTACAGTCTGCAATCATGAATGAGCTTCTGAGGGAGTCTGTACAACTGGAAGACATGATCCTGATAAATGTGCACCATACTTTCAGAAGTGAGTTCTGTTCAGGTTGGAACCATGTGGACTTGCTTGGAGAATTAGTTGACAATCATGCAGATAGTGTTGTAACCCTAAGACTTGGGTAGCTTGCCAATCAGGTCCACTAAGACTTCTTCCTAAGAGTGATCTGGGATCTGATACAGATGTAGGGGAGCCTGAACCCTTGTCTGGTAGGCCTTAGTCTGTTGGCACATATTGTAACCAGTCATGTACTTCAGGATTTCCCTCTGCATTCTGGGCCACCAGTAGTTCTGAGTGATGAGTTCCTGTGTTTTGTGTTGGCCCAGATGTTCTGTAGTCAGATTGTTGTGATGAGCTCAGATGATGTCCTCCTGCAGCTTCTGATCCTTCAGAACATACAGTCAGCCTTCCTAGTAAACCTGTCCATCCTTATCCTTCTCTCAATCCCTTGCCTGCTTCTCCAGCTGCTTCACTACAACCCAGTCCTGTGTGTGTCTTGGAGCTCACTGTATGCAGGTGACAAAGTTGACATCCTCAGATTTGAGTCGGATCTCTCAGATTGTCTCAAATGTGAAACAGGAATTGTCTAGGAGAACAAGATTTTTGTTATCATTCTCCCCCCTTTCATAACCTGCTTGTCTTGAGAGTAAATCAGCTTTTGTCATTTGTGTTCTGAGTTTGTGGGTCAGTACAAAGTCAAAGTCCTGTAGTTCTAACATCCAGCAGGCTTGGTAGCAGTTGAGCTTCTGAGGCACCCAGAAGTACTAGAGATTAAGGTGATCACTCCAAATCTCAAACTTCTGT
>NW_006761305.1:0-2548 GCF_000271605.1 Fomitiporia mediterranea MF3/22
TTACATCAACGAATGGGTCATGTAATTTTGATTACTTGTGCAAACTCATACAAGAGTATCCTGAGATTATAAGTCAAAGGATAACAGACAATAAAAATGCACAGTGTACAGATTGTATCAAAGCAAACATACAACACAATGAAATACCAAAAATACAAACAACACCTCTTGCACAATCCTATGGAGATCATCTCCATATTAATATATGAGGACCTGCCCCAGTACAAGCTTACAGCAAGTACAAATATCTTTTTACCATTGTAGATGACACTACATAATGGGTAACTATGCTACCTATACAGTATAAAAGTAATGCTTTCACTGAATATGTAAAGCATACAATGAAACTCTTTACACAGTACAGTATAAGAGTAAAAACTCTCTAAAGTGATAACAATACAGTGTTCCTAAGTAAAGACTTCACTATGTACATTGAAAGTCAAGGAACAATATGTAGATTAACAGTACACAATACACTACAGCAGAACAGAGTTGCAGAATGTATACATAAAACTATCTTTAACAGCATACATACGTGTCTGTTATCAGCAAAATTACCTATGAAATTCTGGGTATATACAGTACAATATCAAACGTTTATTCATAACAGAACACTGAGAGCTGCTATTAATTTTGCAACACTATATTACAAACAGTATAACAAACATTATCAAATAGATAATATACAAGAATTCAGTGCATATTGTATCATACAGAACAAACAAACACATAAACTACAACCTAGAGGCCAACATGCACAATGGCTAGGTTATGATAACAACAGTAAAGGTCACTTAGTGTGCTATGATAATAAAATTACTGTCAAGCACAACATACAATTCATAGACAAACTAATGTCTAGGATTGAAGGGGAGAATAATCATAACAATGATACATCAAACGACGAAACTCTTCCTAATAACAATAATAAAGATAAAGAACCTGTCATACAATGCTCTACACAAGAGCAAAGACTGGTTAAACAAACTATAGGTTTAAATTACAAAGACAATATAAACCTAGCTATGTATCTAACAGAATTTAACAAATTCCTCAACAAAGTCTATAACAATCCATTAACATATTACAATGCTATAACATGTATAGACAAAGAACAATGGATCAAAGCTATGAAGGATGAAATACAGTCACTTCAACAATGAAATGTATGGATATATGCTATCCCCCCTACAAATACAAATGTAATTGGAACGAAATTTGTCTATAAAATCAAAAGACTGGCTAACAGCTAAATAGACAAATATAAAGCACGATTTGTAGTGTAAGGATATGCTCAAAAGAATGGAATAGACTTCTATTCTGACAACTTATTTGCTCCAGTAACAAAACTATCAACAGTACAATTATTGTTATCTTGGGCAGCATCTAAGAACTACAAAATACATCAGATAGATGTAAAATCCACATATCTTTACAGAGAATTAAATGAGGACAAACTCATCTATGTGAAACTGCTGCCAGGCAGGCTACTTACAGATATTAAACCTGGACAGGCATTATACTTAAATAAAGCATTATACAGATTGAAACAAGCAGGTAGACAATGGTACAAGAAGATTACCAAACTACTGCTTAAGATCAGATTAGAACGAGCTAATTACAATCACACTGTATTTTACAAGAAACAAAATAATAAAACAATTCTTGTAACATTTATGTACATTGACAATATTACAATTATTGGCAAAACTATTGTTATAATAACAGCATTTAAACATGCATTAAGACAACACGTTGCATTTACTGATGGTAACAAAATACATTGGCTACTTGGTATTGAAATAAGCTGAGATAGACCACAACAAACAATTAGCTTACAGTAAAAGCATTATATTGAAAGTATAATCAAGCATTACCACTTCGAAAGCGAAAAGGCACTACAAACGCTTATTACTCCTGGAATAGATCTATCTAACAATACAAACAATACATACAATACAAACGAAAGTAATAATGAAACAACACCATACATGAATATGGTAGGATTGTTAAGATATGTTGCAGACTGTACACAGCCAGACATATCCTATATTACTGGGCAATTAGTGTGCTACTTACAAAAGCCCCAAATGTATCACTACAAAGCAGTGAAACATTGCTTTACATATTTAAAATATACAACAAATTGTTGGCTTCAACTTGGAAGCACAAACACCTTAAAACTACAAGGCTATTGTGATGCAGACAGACGAATGACAGAAGGACATAAAGTAATAAACAGCTACATCTTTCAATTAGCTAAATCAACCATATCTTGGTCAAGCAAACAGCAAAACCTGGTACCACTATCTGTTTATGAAGCAGAGTTGCAAGTGCTGGCATATGCTACTCAAGAAGCCATTTGGCTCAAACGATTTGCTAAAGAAGTACTGTAGACTGAATCAGCACCCATTACAATTTATTGTGATAATCAAGGTGCAATAAAGACTGTAAAGTCTGACAAAATAACATACAATGCTTGCACTAAACATCTTGATTTATGAAAAGACTTTGTGCAATGTTACATTCAAAACGAATACATCAATGT
>NW_006761306.1:0-2546 GCF_000271605.1 Fomitiporia mediterranea MF3/22
CATCAAACACCGAGCTTACATTCTCCCATAATCGCAATTGCTTGATCGTTGACGGTGTTCAGTCCGATATTCGTATACTGCTGCACTGTTTCCTCAATCTGCGCTTGATTGAACAGAGGGAAGAGCTGCGTAACGTAATCCGTGGCCGTCATTTGTGCGGAAAAGTTCGCATTAACGAATACAGTGCCTTCGAAGGCATTCGTAACTGCAAGGAATGCGTTCTAAAGTGTTTCATTTACAAGTAATTATATCATTACTGGCTGACAGTGGATAACGCACCCCATTGAGCCTACCACGGTTGATGGTCTGGATAGGCCGCTCAACGATCATGTCCCCACCGACGACTGGGACCACTACGAATGTTCCGTAAAAGCCGGATTCATTGATAACAGCATTGGCGCTCTCGAGTGTTCCAGCATCAGCGTCAACGAGGCACTGAAATGTATCCGAAGCATTGCTGCATCTAATAGACAGGTCAGACTGACACTGAAATAACAGTATGGTATGGTAGAACGCATTCACCCTGCCATTTGGACGAACTCAGAATAAAGTTTCTATAGCATGTTGGATTTAGTAAATAATATCTTTCATACGCATGGCACATACTTCCGGAATTGCATCATCAAAGTTGTACTGCGAAGGCAAGAACGTCGAACTCGTGATCGCTTGATGGAACAAAGGCGGCTGTGTATTTCCACCGTGTGCAACAATGTGCTGAAGTACAGATCCAGCACCTTTGGAATTCGAGCATCCTTGGCTTGAGAGGCCGTTCTCAAGGAAAGTGGAACCCTTTACGTACCTGCGGAATCTCCCCAAATTGTTACGCGACTTGCGTCACCACCAAATAGGTGGATCTGATAGGACAACCTGTCAGGTATAATTCATTAAGATTAGACCATGAAACCCCCATACACTCTTTTGTATCCATTGAAGCGCAAATTGCTGGTCGACTGTCAATCTGTTAGACCTGGTCAATATTCATTATGATTTTTCGCTTACACAGGCCAGCGTTCAATGCACCATTCTTTTTCACTTCAGAACCAGGGAGGAACCCTAAAATTACCTGGTTTGAGAAAGTAGAATGGATGACACAAAGTGGACTGAATCTCACCGAATACTCCCAGGCGGTATTGTAATTCAACGGCAACAATACCTCCACTTGCTTCCCTAATAAGATCACTCCCATTCTGCCCGGATGTGCTACCCGCAACATAGCTAGCGAGTAAACGATGAAGTCATGGAAGAACGGGAGTGATTGTTATCGCCATACTTACCCACCGCCATGGATCCAGACTACGACTGGCATGCGTGCTTTTGGATTAATTTCGCCGGAGACATGAACACTGTATAAGCACCAGATATGTCGACATGAGGCAAGAGTTAGATTTAAAGTATCCTACCTACTTCAAGAATAAACAATCCTCGATCTCCGTGTTCTGTCTGCGATCTTTGTTGTTTGACAGGTCTCGGAACGGGGTAGTACTATTGAGACCCGGACCAGCCATTGGACATGCCTGAGGCTGTGTGTTCGCAAGCTGCACGCCTTGTGCCCGCATGTTGAGCGGTGGTGCTGGTGCCTGGAACCGAAGTTTCCCTTCAAGGAAGAAAGAGACATCATCAGTCAGGCTTTAATCCCGCGATGATGGGGTTTGAGTTGACTGACCAACAGGAGGTGCTGCATAACGAACAGCAAAGAAATCCGTTATGTTAGAGGTAGAATTGAATGTCCCTTGGTAAATCGCATATCCAAGGTCGACAACCTGAGGAGAATCTGCCCGTAGGACAGATTCCAGGCCGAAGGCAGCCCAGGCTGCAGACAGTAGCACAACAAAGCGCATTCTTGCGGGAGCACAGCGGACCAAATATCACTGGGTGCGATGCAAAACGCCTCGAATACCAGCTATTTGTAGCAAATCCGGTCGATGTAGATCGGGAAAGACGGCGCGCATTGAGGTTACGCGTCAGCCAGGGCTGGTAAGCGCACAAGACTCCGTGGATTATTGCCACTGGATATGCGATGGGCCGAGTTGCGAACATGCATCAGACACCACAATAAATCATATTTAGTCTAATCACGGCATACGCCGGGAATAAGCTATCGCGTTCTCAAACAACGGTACCTTAGCAAAAAGACCGCCGTTTACAGTAATGATGATGAGCGCGAGCGCTTTGAATATTAGTCCACAAACCAGTTTGACACAGGACAAGAATAATTCAGCGGCATGCCAATGCCAGTCATGGGAATGGCTCAATAAAATTCGAGTAAGTCGCCGCATTTCGAGAAAGCGCCAGGCTAGACAAGAAGGGGGCCACCCTTATATATCTATGTCCTAAGTCACGTGTGTAACCTCAGAGGTTACACATAATAATAGTGCATATTATACAAAGACACAAAGGCAAGTACGAGGTTTTGGAAATCGTGAAATGCACATGGGCGCAAAACAGGACAGCAGTTTACCTCCCCTAATCAAGGTATGTTGAGTAATTTTGCATATTCCAATCGGCTCATATAAGACTGAATCTTTATTGTGGACTGTAGTGATACG
>NW_006761307.1:0-2546 GCF_000271605.1 Fomitiporia mediterranea MF3/22
AGCATGGAAAACATTAACTCATGTCCCATATCTGGAAATAGAGCATATATGTATGATTTACCTGTGCAAATCCACACTATGACTACTAACTTCAACAATTTTAATACAATTGAGCATACTACAGCTTATGCTAAGGACTTTAAGAGATCAATACCATGTCCTATTATAATTACAATCAAAATTAATAGAGAATTAGTAAGAGCATTAATTGATTCAGGATCATTAGCAGATTTCATGTCCACCAAGTTTACAGATCAAATAGGCATTAGGAAACTCACATTAGCCAAACCTCTACCTATACAATTGGTAGTACAAGGCTCTAGATTGAAAGTAAACTATTGTACCAATGCTAGAATACAATATGGAGAGATAAACACAATACAGCACTTTGATATCATGAATTTGGATAACTATAATATTATACTAGGAACACTGTTCCTCTTCCAACACAAGATTTCTATTGGTTTCAATGAGTCTAGACTATAGATTGAAAGCACAATACCTCTACCAATAACAGGAGAACAAGTCACAGTCGTTTCATCAAAGGTTATTAACACTTATGATTGAGAAATTGACAAATACAGACAAGAAATCAAGCAATATACTGTAGATTGTTCAAAGACACTTTAGAAACACTACTACCACCTCTCAGAGCCATTAATCATAGTATACTACTCCTAGATGAGGATAAGAAATACAAGTTCTGTAGGGCAACTTGTCTGGATCCTTTGAGAGAGTAATAGTAATACAAGAGAAAGGACTATATTCAATTAGGAAGATAGAAAGTAGTTACAGGATCAAATGTAATGCTTATACTACTACTTCAAAAGCTTAGAAAGACTAAGGAAGACCCTATATGATTGAGAACCATTATTGATCTTAGAGAGTGCAACAAGAATACTAAGAAACTTTCATCTCCTTTACCAGATATTGAATCAGTATTGAGGAGAGTAGCTTCTAAGAAGTATAAATTGCTCATTAATGGTAAAGACACGTATGAACAGATTAGAATAATTCCTGAGCATATAAACAGATCAATATTCAACACTCTGGATAGAACAATGGTTAGTAAAGTAATACAATTAGGTGATTGTAATAGTAGAGCCACCTATCAAGTATTAATGAACCACATTTTCCAGCCTTACTTGAGTGACTGGATGGATATCTACTTAGATGACTTAGTGATTTATTCAGACACAATTGAGGATCATATGTGACATCTCAGAACTGTCATTGATATATTGCACAAAGAGAAATTCTACCTCAGTAAACATAAGATGTAATTGTTCCAGAAAGAACTGAAGATACTAGGACACATTATTAATGATCAAGGCATTAGAATAGACCCTCATAAAGTTGATTCTATTCAACAATGGAAAGTACCTACTAATAAAGATTTGTTACAAGGTTTCTTAGGATTAGTAGGGTATTTAGCACCCAATATACTTTAGTTATGCATTTCTACAGGTATTTTATCAAAAATTGTAGGAGAAACTGCATTTTTCAGATGGACATTCACTAAACAGTGAGTGTTTGATCAAATAGTAAAGCTAGTATCAGATTTCAGGCATAATCACAGGATAGTATTGGACTACAGTAAGAATGCACCACCTATTAACATTATTATAGACACTTCAGCTTCAGGAATTGGAGGAATAGTCAGCCAAGGTTATGATTAGAAAGATTCCAAGATAGCAGTGTTTTTCTCAGTGAAATTAAACCCTACACAACAGAATTACCCAGTACACAATGTAGAATTACTAGCAGGAGTAGAAACTATACTAAGACACAAGAATCTACTACAAGGAATGTATTTCTTTTAGTATACCAATCACAGAGTGTTAGAACACATTCTAAGGCAACCAGTATTAAGTGGAAGACAAGCCAGATAGCTAGAGAAGATATTAGACTTTGATTTCACTGTAAAATACATTCCAGGCACTACAAACATTCTTACAGATGTGTTATCACACATATACTCAGGAGATTTACTAGGAGCAACTCAATCTCAGTAAGAATATACATTGTAACTTGATGACAATGATCTATCAAGGATTAATCAAGTCAGGAATAACATTTCACAGCTGTTAGAGATACAGGATACTGTATATATTGAGGCTAGACTAGCAGTAGTAAGGAAAACTTCACCTTGAGGATTGATCACAAGTTGACTGTACAGTAGAAAGGCTAGATTAATTACCAGACATGCTAGAAACTCACAGACAGACCTCCAAACAGAGGGCAGGCCTGCTACAAGGACTAGAAGCCAGTTTACAATACTAGAGAACACAGAGTGAGATCAGGAAACAGATACACACAGTAAGGTATTAGAAACACTGCCTCAGAACACTGAACAATCAGATTTGTATGAAATAAATTCACCTACAAACGTACCAGACACTAGAAGTAATACACAAGGATACAGACATTCAGACAATGATATTAGATTGGAAATTAATGATCAGAACGTCCCAGTACTAAAGAACACTACTGATCAACTCTGGAACTCAATTGAACTGTAGTTACCTGAAAATAATAGCTCAATC
>NW_006761308.1:0-2544 GCF_000271605.1 Fomitiporia mediterranea MF3/22
AAGTAATACTTTCTTGAACAGTATTACTACTATTGTAAAATACTTACTTTATAATTAATAGGGCTGGGATTTAATTTTGGGTGGGATTTGTGTCCTTCCCCCCTTTCTGTTTTCTTTGTTTTGTATGTCCTGTACTAGTATCTTTTCCTTTAGATACTTTCCTGTTTATAGTCTACCTCTTTTGTATTCTGTATTAAAGTGAATATAAATGCCTTTTCCTTTCATTTTGGCTAATTTTTATAGCCTACTTTCATGGCTGAAAAGTGAGAGCCACACTTGTGAGTATAGTTTTCCTTTTAATAGTTGTAACTAGTTAACTTATTAAAAGGGCTTCTACCTTTGCCTTAGTTGCTATAATTCTGCTTTCAGTGTTAGTCTGTAATATAGACTGATGTGTCCTCTGCCTTCTAGTTCTTTACTAGCTAGCTCTAGTTTGACTAGTATTCAGACTCCCTGACTAAAATAGTACACCCTAAAGACCAAATTTAACTGGTGGGAAGTCATTCCCTCTTGTTTGTGGTTTCCAGTTTAGTTACCCCCTTTAGTTTTACTTCTGTTCAGAAGGTGTGTATAGAGCACCTTATTATATGTTCTTATGAGTGTGGAGGAGACATATAATATACTGATACCCTTTTTATCCTTGTATTAAGAGTAATTTTCTGATTTACTCAAATCATGTTGTTATAACAATCTAGTACTTTAGATTTGTTATAAGAATAGTTTAATGTCTTGTTCAGGACATTACTCACTCAGTTAAGAGCTATCATACTACAATTTTCCCTATTGTAGGAATAGTTTATTGTCTTGTTCAGGACTTAACTTACTCAATTAAGAGCTATCTTACTATAACAATCTCTTTTCCCTTAGATTTATTATAGGAATAGTTTACTGTCTTATTCAGGACCCTATACTACAATATTCTTGTCCTTTAGAATTTTGTAGGAATAGTTTAGTGTCATACTCAGAACATTTTTCTATTATACCTTTACTGTATCCAGAGTCTGTTGTCTCCTCTCATAAGAGTGACTCCCTTTTTGATAGTTTCCCTCAAGAAGTTTTTGTCTTCCTCACTTTTTGCTTTCAAAAAGTAACTACTCATAATTATTTCCTATGTTCTTCTGACTCATAGTTTGTTGACTGCTTCTGTTTCTTCATACTAGACTATGTATTTCTGTCTTATTTGTTTAATAAGAGCTCTTAGTATCCTATCTGGATCCATAATATTGTTTATATCTTCTTGAGTAAGTTATGGTTGTATTTCCTGTTGTCTTTCCAGTTGTTGTATAATAGAATCTCCTTGTATAGTATTGTGTTCCTTCATTTTACTATACTCTTCCTTACAATTAGTGTGTTCCTCTTCTAATTGTAATGTTTTTATATAGTATGTACTATAGTCTTCTTCAGATTCTTCTGTGTCCCAAGTATTATTTCTCCTTTTCTGAGGTTACTATCTCTTATAGTTACTTGTTTGTCTCCTTTTTGTTGTTAGAGGTTGGTTTTCTATAGTAGGTTTGTTGTTCAGCTGAAGCTTTTCCAACCCTTCTCTAATCTCTTTTGTGCTTAAATCTGAAGCTAGAATACTAAAGTATTCTGAAGACTCTGATTTCCTTTTCATCCAGTCTTTCTACATTTGTTCCTCTTGTAGAACTATGTCTCCTGTGTTCTGTTCTTTAACTGGTATTCTTTTACTTATTAGTAAACCATACCCTAGTCTCTTTGTTAACCAGTTTTCTAAGTGTAGTAGCTTTACTACTGTTGGATGATTTATATGAAATTCCCTGATTAACTTTACTGAATTAGTTAATCCTTTTCCAAATGGTTCCTATGTATTATCTATGTCTGGATAGTCTAACCATTTGATCAAATATTAATATTTGTTCCTCCTTTTCCTACTATCTAAAATGTTTTCTACTGTGTATTCCCATTCCTTATTGATTAACTCTAGGTCTGGATTAGTATGCACTTGTCTTCCTAGATATTCCTTTTCTTTGTAAGGTATTAACAATCCTGAGTAGAAAACTGGATGAATATTCATCCCTTCTAGTAGTTTTAATTTGTAATTTACTACCCCCATTTGTTTTTCTATTTCAAATGGTCCTATATACCTGTTTGCCAACTTTCTAGTTAGTACTACTAGATTTAAGTTTTTACTATCTAGTAAAACAAAATCTCCTTCCTTTAATTCTGGAAGATTTCCTCTGTGTTTGTCAGTATACTTTTTCATTTGTTCCTGTGATTTCTCTATTACTTCCTTAGCATTTACTTGTACTATCTTTATTTCCTCTAAGTATTTGTCTGCTTCTTCCACATTTGACTTTCTATAATTGAAGGTTATGTTAGAATGTCTTCCATATATTAAGTAAAAGGGTGTATGTTTGGTAACAGAGTGTTGCTTATTATTATAGGCAAATTCTGCTGTTAGGATAAACTCCTCCTAATCTTCTTGTCTGTAATTAACATAACACCTTAGATACTGTTCTAATTCCTGATTTACTCTCTCTGTTTGTTCATCTGTTTCTGGATAGTAAGCAGTTGATAATGCTT
>NW_006761309.1:0-2542 GCF_000271605.1 Fomitiporia mediterranea MF3/22
GTACAGTTTACTATTTGCATTGTCTTGTAAACCATAATACTATCTGGCTAGTTGTATTCTGATCTTCTAACATTCTCAGGTCCTTTCCTGATGTCCTGGTACACATTCCTGTTGTCTGTGAACATCCTGTATTTCTTAAGAGTGTTGTTTCGATTTGTGGCTCTAAGAATTGGTAATAGTGTCTCTAAAGTGTCCATATATGTGTTGCCTTACACTTGTAGTGTCTTAGAATCCTTGAAACAATGGTTGTATGCGTGTTTCCTAGTCCTTTCCATGTACCATGTGTATCTGTAGTCTTGTAGAATCCTTTCTACACTGTATGCCTGTGTCCATTGTTTGTTCTTGAACTATTACTCAAGCTATTCTTATGCTTGCTACACTCAATATGTAGCTTTGAACTGTGTAGTTTGCTGTACTCTGAATCAATATTGTTTTCACTAATACCACTAGTGTATGCCTTGCCTGGGACTGCTTTCAATTGCAAAGTATCACTATGGGATTGTTTGTTCCTTTTATTTTTGCAAGGGATACTCTGATGTCCTGAAAAACTTAATGTTTCCATTTGAGACTGTATATATCCAGGTATTTTGCTTTCTCTCTTATTCCTGGACCTGGCTAGAGTGTTGTATCTGTTGTAGTACTCCTGTACATTGCTCCTGTACAATGTGTAGTCAATATCTGCCATGTATGAGGTTAAACACTTGATTTTGTGGGTGTATACTTGATTTTCACCCTCTGAATCAAGTACTGATCCTTGTAGTTCCAATTTGCATTCACTTTTGCTATCCTCAAAGTACTGTTCTGTCAATACAATGTCTGTTTTGCTTAGATAGTCTGAATTGATTTCACAATCATATTGAATGCCTGGCAGTTCCAGTTTTCATTCCATTCCTTATACTTTACATTTTCCTTTTGCTTTGTACTTTCCTTTTGCTTTCTACGAATGTAATTGTTTGTCTGGACTCTTGAGTGTTTCTTCTACACTCTCAGATCAATAGTTCTGATCTCTATTGTCTGTGGGTACTATAGCATGTCTGGCTTTCGTTCTGTAGCCTGCCTGAAGTGTTTCACACTTTTCTGTTGCTATACTATCAAGTCTGCTCTTGTTTGATGAAGGAGTTGCTTTCTCCTCTTCCTAATACATTCCATTGAACTTGTACGTTCTCTTATTCAAATTGTTGATGTCTATTGAACTGTGGAATGGGCTAACATGTCTTATGTCTATCTTAATTGCTCTGGCTTTTACAATGTGTCTGAAGGTCTTACTTGCCTTCTGGAAATCTTGTTCCTTATTAATTCTCTGTAGTTTCAATGCTTGGCTCTCCTAGCCTTGTCTGTTACTCTTGTTCTTTGAGTCCTGGCTGCTTTCTTTACTGTCAAAAAGGGTCTTAAGTGTCTTACTACCCTCTACATCACTGTTGTCAATGTGTTTCTGTCCTGAAGTAAGTGTACTCACTGGATACTTATCCACACTCTCACTGATACTGACTATATGTACAATGTACTCCTTGTATTAGCTTGCAAATTCCTTGATGCTTACTGTTAGCTCTCTATATTGACTTGGTGAATCCTCAAACCAAATTGCCTGTCCTCTATTGAGTGAATCCTCAAACTTGGTAGCCTGAAATTGATCAAGCAAATCCTCAAGCTCAATTGCCTGTACTTAGTGAGTTGAATCCTCAAACTCAACCTTCTGTACTTGATTGGACAAATCCTTGAATCCAATTGCCTGAGTGTTTCCACTCTTTGTACTGCTATTTACTATTCCTGTGAGCCTAGTAGTGTGAGTACTCACTAGTTTCTACTCTACAGTATGTATTTGACTAACTATATGTACTGGTACAGTTACATGCCTTAGTTCTATGTTAATAGTATGTACTAGTTCATTAGAGTGCCTCCAGCCTTGTGTAGACAAGGACTTATCACCTAGTATAGGTTCATCAGGTTGCCTCCAGCCTACAAGGGACAAGGACTTACTTCCTAGCATGTTAGTATTGATATCTGGACTTGGGTACCCTCTGGGAATTGTTAGTCAAGGCTCAGCAGCCACATTGTAATCAGTATTCAATGGATAATCTTGTTGTCCATTGCCTGTAAACTCAATACACACCTGTTTGTTCCTTTTCACTGTCACAGATGCCTGGTCCTTGACCCATCCAATCAATGCAAACCTCTAGTGTATCCAGTACTGGTCCATATTGATATGTGTTAATGTGTTCCAGAAGCATTCTGTAGCATTCTGAAGCATTGTGAACCTACTAGGGGCCAATCTAGTAAGTAGTCTCTGTTTCTACACAAAAATTGTAACTTTACTCACTAAAAATTCCTGATGTATACTAGACAATGAGGGAGACCTAGGGTTGATTAGACCCTTTGGTTCCTCAGCATCCAGTAAGGGGTTTTGGTGCTAGGTGGGTACAGTCAAAAATATGTAAGGAAACTCACTGTTCCTCACAAGAGAATTCTAATTGCTCTTAGTTCACTCAACTACTGACTAGGATAGCTAGTACTTGAGCAAGGGGTCAGGGGAAAAGAATCCCCT
>NW_006761310.1:0-2541 GCF_000271605.1 Fomitiporia mediterranea MF3/22
AAACTTTTTGTAACTATTCTATCATACTTCTATATAACTTAGGAATACAGTTTGAGCTTGAAAAAAAATTATTGAGTGTAGAAGGAACTGAGGGAAAATAGCTAGTTTTACACATTTTAGTCTCTCCTCAGTCAAACAGAACAAGTACATAATTCACAGTAAATTTGGTATATTTATTAAGTATTAATGTATGTGACTATAATAAACTGTTTTCCAAGCTTATATGTTGAGTTTTGAAGGAATGAAAATTCAAATATTAAGAAAACATGAAAAACAGTGTATTTTCACTATAACTCAGTCAAATCTTGCTCAAATTTAATAATTAAAGTGTCTATTTGAAGCATATTTAAAAAAAATGAATTTACGTCAAATAATCACTGAATTCTGTGCAGAATTGAGTGAGAAATAACTATTTTTTTGTTTTGTTTACTTTTGTGACAAAAAATGATGAATCATCAAGTGTGACAATACTTATGAAAAAGGCAGTAATGTATATAAAGACTACATAAGTACTAAGGATGAATAAGATCTATTACATGTATTATACTAACTTTGTATGATAACCTAAAGTATTATGCTTGTATTACATTTAAATTATAATCTTAAAAAAAGAGTTATATCTATAATATAATAATGTAATAATAACTATTGTTATCTTATTATTTATGTAAAAGGTATATTAATGTATATAATAGTGTAAGAGCACTTGTTGTATCCCTATTATCTTAATAAAAGTATACTATAAGTATATAATATGTACATTATACTTAGATTATCTTGGGCAACTGATACCTAACTTGCTTATGTAATCAACAGCTGAAGATCGAGAGCATATAATGACGCACTTATGTGTGCCACTCTTTCTCTTCAACCTCCACCACCTCTCTAAGTCTAACTCTCTGCTGTGCCACCATGTTGTTACTTTTGTTCTCTCTAAGTCTCTAGTCTTTCTCTTCTTGCATGTGTCCTACTAGCTGCCACCCTGCCTTCAACAACATTGCACTTTTGTGCAGAGTCTGACAAGGCAATATATGTACATGTAGACAATACAATCGAATATAAGGACCCACAATATACAAAAAATATATGTCTTAGCAATATATTCCAATACATTTTCGTGTTTGTTTTTGTGATGAATGTTGACAATAAACATTGCTGCACTCGTCTCTCCAATCAACTGTTGTGATGCCTGCACTGAGTCCCAGATTCTGCACAGCTAATTACACTGTACCCTCCCAGTCTCAACAACGTTAAATGCAAGCAACTGGTTCACTTCATAATAACCTGTACAATAGTTGCTCATCCCTCTCCTCCCAACTTTTTGTCTCCCTTCCATCCCTTCTGCTCCTCGTTCTGCTGATTGTGTTGCCTCTCCTTCGTTGTCCTCCTTTCTACACCACCTTCCCTTTTGCATTCACATTCTCGCATCCGCATTGTCGACCAATGCCGAGCAAATTCTTCAAAAATCCTATGCACTCGTGTACTTCTTCCTGCTCTACAGTGCAAGCAACAATTGACAAGCACACGCTTGCAACAATGTCCATGTACATCTACTCCCATTGTGCTACCCATTCTCTTACTCGGTATGTGCTCTCCTTCCCCACCCGTGCAATGCTTGACATCATTCTTGGTAGGCCCACACTGTATGCATTTACATTCCTCTGTGCTGGGCATGACACCACATTGAAGTTGATTGAACAGGAGTGGTGGCCCATTGCTCACACCTATCCAAGATGAGTTGAATCTGTCCACATCTTCCACTTCACCCTCGCCCTTCAATCCAGAACGTCCCAGAGATACACCTTTGTAGTCATCCACAACGGCTCAGTTTACCACACCTCCGATTGCAAGACATAGCCAGAGCATGTAACGTGCACTTACAGACACAGCTTTGCTTGCTGCTCAAATCAGTTTGTTCAACGCTCTGGATCTCAACCCTGGTGCACCACTCACACTTGCTACACGCTGTTGCAGTGCATCCATCTCTTTACTTCAAGCACCTGCACTCACTAACAACCCATTGCCTCCTTAGCAAGTCAACCTCCAAACCTGCCTCACAAGTGCAACCTCGACCTCTACAATCTGTACAATCTCACAATCCACACACAACTCAACTTGCAGGGACCGAGTGGCAACCAAGGCATGGTGACAAAGACTATCTCAAACGGCTGAGGAACACATTCGTTCTCTATTGTCAATACACTCACCATCTGTTGTCAGATTATTTCTGTAATTGTTGTAGATAATAATGTATTTATACAATATTTCAATATAATTATAAACTGTTATTTCAATAACAAATGGATATAAGGACAAACTTATCTTATACATCTTATATTTATATGTTTTCCTTGTTAAAATAACAAGTGTTATAATACTTAGCCATTTTGTGAGGTGCACTTTAAGCACTTGTATATCTTAGTAAGTACTACAATTCTTATTATTCTTGACCAGATAGTCAAGACTTTTTAATAGCTTTCTTAGCTTCTTATTACCTTCCTAAAACCCCTAGGTACACAATAAGCTCTTATACATAATGTA
>NW_006761311.1:0-2540 GCF_000271605.1 Fomitiporia mediterranea MF3/22
TATAAGTTCATTTACATATTGTCAATACTTATAAACCTTATTAATATTAACAATTTGTACATACCTTTTTGTATCTTATATAGCTTTTTATAATTTTCTCATTTTAAGAGGTTGGATATATAGTCTTTTATATTTTTTAGAAAATTTATATAATTTATATGTTTATAAGCTAATATAAGCCTTAAGACTTTTTCCTGATAGATAAGATGTTAGACAACATTAAACAAATCTACAGACAGTTGTCTACACATAATAAAGCCTCTAATAACAATACATACATCTCAACAATTAACCTCACTACTCCTTATGAGTATAGATGGGTAGCCACAATGCTACACAGGCAGATTACCTATTATAATCAACTACTAACAGTTACAGTAGCTCAGAAAGACATTCTGACACTAGCTAAGTTGATACACAAATTGTAAAACACATATACTAAGTATCATTCTCAGTACTCCCAAACAAAACAAGATGCTGAACAAGACAGCCTACAAACAAAAGGCAAAAGTGTAGCTAAAGGCAAAACAAAGCCTTACAGTAAAGTTAAATGCTACAATTGTAATAAGTACAGGCATATGTTGAAAGACTGCCAAAATCCCCTAACAAGCAAAACAATGGAAGCTCAAAAGAAAAAGCATAGGCAAACAGCTACTGCTTCTACTACTACTACTACATTGTCTCAACCTGTACTTACTGTAGCAGTATTCATTAGAGACAATAACAAAACAGTATTAACAAGACTCTTTACACAATACAGTATAAGAGTTAAAACTCTTTAAAGTGATAACAATACAGTGTTCCTAAGTAAAGACTTTACTACATATATTGAAAGTCAAGAAACAATATGCAGACTAACAGTACATGATACACTACAACAAAACAGAGTTGTAGAATGTATGTATAAGACTATCTTTAACAGTGTACATACATGTCTGTTATTAGCAAAGTTACCTATAAAATTCTGAGTATATGTGGTACAATATCAAACATTTATTCATAACAGAACACTGAGAGTTGCCATTAATTTTGCAACACCATATTACAAACAGTATAACAAACATTATCAAATAGATAATATATGAGAATTCAGTGTATATTGTATTATACAAAACAAACAAACACATAAACTACAACCTAGAGGCTAATACACACAATGGCTAGATTATGATACTGACAGTAAAGGTCACTTAGTGTGCTATGATAATAAAGTACTGTTGAACACAATGTACAATTCATAGACAAACCAATGTCTAGGATTGAAGGGGAGAATAATTATAACAAGAATAATCATAATAATGATACATCAAACAATGATAAGACTCTTCCTAATAACAATAATAACAACAAAGAACCTGTCATACAATGCTCTACACAAGAGCAAAGACTGGTTAAACAAATTATAGGTTTAAATTATAAAGATGATATAAACCTAACTATGTATCTAACAGAATTTAACAAATTCATCAACAAAATCTATAGTAATCCATTAATGTATTACAATACTATAATACACACAGATAAAGAACAATGGATCAAAGCTATGAAGGATGAAATACAGTCACTTCAACAACAAAACACATGGATATATACTATCCCCCCTACAAATACAAACATAATTGGAACGAAATTTGTCTATAAGATCAAAAGACTGGCTAATGGCTGAATAGACAAATACAAAGTACAATTTGTAGTGTAAGGATACACTCAAAAGAATAGAATAGACTTCTATTCTGACAACTTATTTGCCCTAGTAACAAAACTATCAACAGTATGATTATTGTTATTGTTAGAATGTGTTTTCTTAGGTTATCACACAAGTAATAAGGGTGTAGACCCTGATAATGATATGTATTTAGTTAATAAGTTGTTTGTTTTTATGTTATTTGTCTGTCTGTATGTCTTAGATATCCATTGTCTAATTATTTCATATCTAATACTTATTGTGTATCTGATACATGTCTTGTATTATATATCCAATACATGTTTCTTAGTTCTGTGTCTGTTCTGTTAATTCTGTGTCTGTTCTGTTTGCATGTGTATTAATTGTTTTACTAATACTGTAGCATCTGTAATTGTATTATTAATCATAATACATGTTAATAGTCCCCTTTAAACATTTACAAGACCTATTAAGTCTGTAAGGTGTTTGATCTTTGGAACATGTAGTGATTTAGTTAGGATGTCTGCCCTTTGATTGTCTGTTTAAACATACTTAATATTAATAAGTTGTTCCTCAACATAACATTTAATAAAATTGTGTTGTAAGCCAATATGTTTAGTTCTTATTAAGTATTTCGTTTCGTCCACTTCTATAGATTTAATTACTACTTAATTATCACAATAAATATTTGTAGGTGTATTAGAGATCTACAGTATCTCATCTGTGTAAGGAAACTCACTGTTCCTCACAAGAGAATTCTAATCGCTCTTAGTTCACTCAACTACTGACTGGGATAACCTAGTACTCGAGCAAGGGGTCAGGGGAAAAGAATTCCCTTTACCCAGCAGTCGATACTGTCTTTTATAGGGGTATACAC
>NW_006761312.1:0-2534 GCF_000271605.1 Fomitiporia mediterranea MF3/22
CAATATATACAGTATTCTGTATCTCTAACAGCTGTGAAATGTTATTCCTGACTTGATTAATCCTTGATAGATCATTGTCATCAAGTTGTAGTGTATATTCTTGCTGAGATCAAGTTGTTCCTAGTAAATCTCCTGAGTATATGTATGATAATGTGTCTGTAAGAATGTTTGTAGTGCCTGGAATGTATTTTACAGTGAAATCAAAGTCTGATATCTTCTCTAGCCATCTGGCTTGTCTTCCACTTAATACCAGTTACTTTAGAATGTGTTCTAATGCTCTATGATTAGTATACCAAAAGAAGTGTGTTCCCTGTAGTAGATTCTTGTGTCTTAGCATAGTTTCTACTCCTGCTAGTAATTCTACATTGTGTACTAGGTAATTCTGTTGCACAGGGTTTAATTTTGCTGAGAAAAACACTGCTATTTTGGAATCTTTCTAATCATAACCTTGGCTGACTATTCCTCCAATTCCTGAATCCAAAGCATCTGTAATAATGTTGATAGGTGGTGCATTCTTACTATAGTCCAATACTATCCTGTGATTATGCCTGAAATCTGATACTAGCTTTACTATTTGATCAAACACTTACTGTTCAGTGAATGTCCATCTGAAAAATACAGTTTCTCCTGCAATTTTTGATAAAATACCTGTAGAAATGCATAACTGAGGTATATTAGGTGCTAAATACCCTACTGATCCTAAGAAACCTTGTAACAAATCTTTATTAGTAGGTACTTTCCATTGTTGAATAGAATCAACTTTATGAGGGTCCATTCTAATGCCTTGATCATTGATAATGTGGCCTAGTATCTTTAGTTCTTTCTGGAACAATTGTATCTTATGTTCACTAAGGTAGAATTTCTCTTTGCACAATATATCAATGACAGTTCTGAGATGTTGCATATGATCCTCAATCGTGTCTGAATAAATCACTAAGTCATTTAGGTAGATATCCATCCAGTCACCCAAGTAAGGCTGGAAAATGTGGTTCATTAACACTTGATAGGTGGCTCTACTATTACAATCACCTAATTGCATTACTTCACTAACCATTGTTCCATCCAGAGTGTTGAATATCAATCTGTTTACATGCTCAGGGATTATTCTAATCTGTTCATACGTGTCTTTACCATCAATGAGCAATTTATACTTCTTGGAAGCAACTCTCCTCAATACTGATTCAATGTCTGGTAAAGGAGATGATAGTTTCTTAGTATTCTTGTTACACTCTCTAAGATCAATGACAGTTCTCAATTGTATAGGGTCTTCCTTAGTCTTTCTAGGCTTTTGAAGTAGTAGCATAGGCATTGTGTTCGATCCTGTAACTACTTTCCATCTTCCTAATTGAATATAGTCCTTTCTCTTGTTTTGCCATTGCTCTCTCAAAGGATCTAGACAAGTTGCCCTATGGAACTTGTATTTCTTATCCTCATCTATGAGTGGTATACTATGATTAATGGCTCTGAGAGGTGGTAGAGGCGTTTCTGAAGTGTCTTTGAACAAATCCACAGTATATTGCTTGATTTCTTGTCTGCATTTGTTAATTTCTTGATCATAAGTGTCAATAACCTTTGATGAAACGACTGTGACTTGTTCTCCTGTTATTAGTAGAGGTATTGTGCTTTCAATCCATAGTCTGGACTCATTGAAACTGATAGAAATCCTGTGTTGGAAGAGGAACAGCATTCCTAGTATAATATCATAGTTATTCAAATTCATGATATCAAAGTGCTGTATTGTGTTTATCTCTCTGTATTGTATTCTAGTGTTGGTACAATAGTTTACTTTCGATCTAGAGCCTTGTACTGCCAATTGTATAGGTAAAGGTTTGGCTAAAGTGAGTTTCCTAACACCTATTTGATCTGCAAACTTGGTAGACATGAAATCTACTAATGATCCTGAATCAATTAATGCTCTCACTAATTCTCTATTGATTTTGATTGTAATTATGATAGGACATGGTATTGATCTCTTGAAGTCCTTAGCATAAGCTGTAGTATGCTCAATTGTATTAAAATTGTTGAAGTTAGTAGTCATAGTGTGGATTTGCACAGGTAAATCATGCATATATGCTCTATTTCCAGATATAGGACACAAGTTAATGTTTTCCATGCTTGTAACTGAATACATTGGCTCAAACAATTCAGGATTAAAGATATCCTCTATCTCTAATAGTTCCTGATGATTGTAAACGTATTTGACTGAATATTAAGCTTGTCTGAGTAGAGAATACTATTCTTTGACATCAAATCTGTTCAGAAAAGCAATCTTAACAGGTAATGTGTACTCATTTCCGTTCTCCCAATTGTCTATGATTGTAAACTGTGTATCTGTACTTCTGAAAACATAGAATTGATTGCATAGATACTTATTCCAAAGTCTTCTGTTGCATTTCCAGTCAAAACAGTACAGAATTCCTTCCATAAGACATCTAGTAATTCCAAAACATACTGTATCATTGTATTCACTGTAGAAATAGCCATTTCTGTAGATTGATCTCATTCTCCTCTGATTTCTCTTTCTAAGTTCAGCA
>NW_006761313.1:0-2533 GCF_000271605.1 Fomitiporia mediterranea MF3/22
ACTTACACTGTTAGACTGTATGCACTGCCTGTTACAATTATTACAATTATAATCATAATTCCTGTCCTTTGGTTGATTCTTATTGTCATTCCTGTAGTTCCTCTAGTTGTTCTTCTTCCATCTGTCTTTTTGATGGTCTTCTTTGTTACTCTGAGGATAGAATCGATCTCTAGTATCTGTATGCCATTTAATTCTAACAGCTTCATTTGCTTTTTCAATGTTCTCAAGCCTGTCTTTGAATTCTTCATACGAAACTGTGTCTAGATTCAAACAATCTAACCATAATTGCCTTTGATACTTAGAATGAAGTCCATCCCATGCTCTCCTAGTTAAATCTCTATCAGAAATATTGCCTAGATTGATTGCTTTCATTTCTAGATTGTACAAATATTCCTGTATGACTCTGTGTCCTTGTTTCATTGTATTAAACTCTTTCCTAAGCATTTCTACAAAGTTAGATGGGAAACAAAAGTCTATTAGACCTTTAAAGAATTGTGATAAGGTCCATTGAGATTCATTCATACTTATTTTCTGTAGATAGAAGTTCATAGCTTGTCCTTTAATGAAATTAGGTAGTACTCCCACTTGTTCTTTAGGGAAATAATGTAAACCTGATTGTTTCATGTACTGGTTGACTTCCATAATGAACTTGGTGTATCTTTGAAGGTTAGTTTCACCTGAATAAACTGTAGGAACGATAGGTTTTGCACTCTGCATCTGTATCTTCAATTTCAGAAGTTCCTTGTTCCATTTCCTCTTAGCAAGCTTTTTACACTTCTTAGTACCTTCAGAGTTGCTTGAATCAATGTCTGTAGGTTCGAATAATGCATTGCTATCATTGCCATTGTCAGAACTTGAGTATCTACTTGAATCCAAAGAATCTGAAGAGCTATTGCCTGGATCTGAGTCAGGATCCTGCCTTTTTATGATTTCTACTCTCTGTATTGTACAATTCACATAACTCTTTCTTGCAAGGTTGTCTGAGGGTCTCACTGATGTGAATCTATTTGTCTACAGTGTATTCGAGCTTTGTGGCTCAGCAGTATCTTGTGTGGTTCTTTTTCTGTGGCCTTTACTATTCCTATCTGTACTGTGCTTGATAGGGGGTACAGAACTGTGGTGGAAATTCTTTTCCTCACTCTCTTTGCCTTTCACAGTTTCTGATTCGTCTTTACTGTCATCAGAGGTATCTGGAACTGTAAGTTTCATGTCTGGGTTCAGTCTGTTCATTTTAATATTGTGTTTTGTACTGGGTGTATGTATCAATCCTTGAACATTAGTATGATAGTGTATATATGCAGGTATTTTATTCTGCAATGTGTCTCCTTGCCCTGCTAGGGTGTTGTATCTGTAGTATGTGTCCTTGCCTTGATTTTCTATCTTGGAGCAATACGTTTCTTGCTTGAAACAAACCAGTAATTCCTGAGGAGTTCTAGGAGCCTTGCTGTAGCCTTCATTTCTGAAATTCCATTGTCCTGATTCTGCATTTTGTCTGTGCTCTATCTCCTGAAAATACATTCTTTGTACATTGGAATCTGCTTTGCTGGAACTGTCTAGTTCTACCTGACTGTAATTACAAATATCTGGAGCTTTTCCTTTATTTGCTCTTGCACTTTTCTTATTACTAGGTACAGGTTTACTTGGATCTTTCTTCCAAGGATGTGTGCTTTCAAACAGTGGAGCATCTTCCAATCGTTTGGGCATTCCCTTAGTAGCTTCTGGGTGTCAACAATGTACTTTCTAATACATCCATTTAGCTAACTTGTCTCCAGTTAGTTTGGATGGATCAATTGTGTCCAAATCAATGTTTCCTTCATGTTCCTGATACATACCATCATACTTATGAGTTCTCTTGTTCAATTCCTTGATATCAATTCCTTGATTGAATGGACTGGCTAGCCTACTCATGGCTTTCAGTGTCTCTGGCCTAGGGACGTTTCTGAATGTCTTTCTAGCCTTCTGGAACATTTCCTACTGTAAGGAAAGTGTTGTTCCTTTACTAATACTCTTGTTCTTACTGACAGAATCCTTAATGCCAGTTTCCTGAGTGTTTACACTCTCTGTACCACTATTATCTACTTCTGTGAGCCTAGTAAGGTAAGCACTTGCTAGTGTCTGCTCTATAGTGTGTATCAGTCTAACAATATGTGCCAGTACAGGTACATACCTTTGTTCTACATTACTTGTATGTAATAGTTCATCAGGGTGCCTCTAGCCTAGTATAGACAAGGACTTATTACCTGGCAAAGGGTCATCAGATTGCCTCCAGCCTACAACAGACAAGGACTTATTCTCTAGCATGTTAATAGTGACTTCTGGACTTGGGGGCCCTTCTGGGATTGTCTGCTGAGGCTTGGTGGCCACATTGTGTTCAGTACTCAACAGATAATCTTGTTGTCCATTGTCTGCATGCTCTGTTAATTCGAAATCTGTAGTGTGTACTGTTTTGAATCTCTCCACATTCAGGGAAAGCTACTCTTCAGCACTTCTGAATGATGCTTGCCTCTTGCATATCAACAAGGAGGTCTCTCTG
>NW_006761314.1:0-2533 GCF_000271605.1 Fomitiporia mediterranea MF3/22
ACACTTGTACATGCGCGATTCACCTCAATATACCGACCCTTGATCTTAAAATTACATAATATAAAATTAAAGAAATAGTTTTTTTTCGTGCATATACATATATTTATCTGCAAGTATGCCTATCAAGTACAAAGAAACCTGCTGTTATCGTATAAAATCTGCACGACAAGCTGTAGAGGCAAATCATCTTACTGTTTTTGGAATTTAGAGGTGAAAAGAAGCTTAGTTTTATTTTTGTAATACATGTACATATTTGGAAATAGATATGAGTAGAGGTGAATCGCAGGGGTGAATCGCAAGGCGAATCGCGTCAAAGTGCGATTCACCTTTCAGCGCGATTCACCCCGAATCGCTGGGGTTCCGGGGTCCGCGATTCACTTTGCATGAAAGTGAATCGCGCAGGTGAATCGCGCACTGAATCACCTGAGGCACGGGCTATCTCCACTCTAATTAGAGGGGTTACACGGCCCTTGTAGTCCCTCTAATTAGAAGGGAGTTCGGTCTTTTCCCCATACTGTGCTTAATACTGCACTGAATTATAAAAAAAGCCTTACTTATTTCTTTCCTGCGAGCAATGAGCTGACACATCACACACGCATTACCTACATGTCTTTGTCATCACGCGCGTCGTGATATACCCATGCTCAACATGGCACGCGTTGAGCTCACTGTCTCAAACAGTGAGCTCACCTATCTCCCTCATTTCTCCACCTTTCTTGCCCATATTTTTTTTAAAGTCCATATAAAATCATTTAATATTCATTTATGATGTTAACATATACATATTAATATAACAAAAATGCTATAAATGGTATTTTCTTTGGACAATTTAATAATGGCAAAATTAAGTTTGCCTTCAATACTGAATCATGTTGTTTATAAATTCAATTAAGGTCCCCTGAGCTGTCAAGGCTGCATGCCTTTGTCAGCAGTAGTCTTTGCTGCTTTATGTAATGTACAAGCTTTGCACTGGCACATGCCAGTAATGAACTTGTCCACAGTAAGGTATTGAGGGTTTGCTGGATTAATATCAGGCTACACAGGATTAGAAGCAACGAGTTTGCAATAAAGGATTGCAGAGTCCACGGGATGTTTTACAATACTCGGATAATGAGGGATGTTAAATGCCACCAGATCAACGGGATTAAGAAAGGGTGTCGCGTCCTTAAGCTTACATAACTTGCGTACTGTCGACACACAAAATCTATATTGTGCCGGACTCAGAGTCGCCTTCCGATCCTGTGAAGGTGACGGTGTGGTAGAGCGGTCTTCGGTAGCAGTAGAAAGAACAGTGGTCGGCAGGGGTGGAGCAGGAGACTTCAAAGCGTGAGTGCCTTATTTTATGTCACATAGACTTAAGAGAAAGGCCGGAAATCGAAATGCACAAGACAATCCAATTAATAAATAGCTGGTAGACACATCAAATTGCATTGAATGACCTGTATAACCCTATTGTATCATACGTTAATGGACTACAGTGAACACTTTGAAGACGTCAGCAATGCATCAAGAAGCAACATTCCGCACTAGTATGCTTATGTAACAATAATGATTGAGTATCATCGAAACAACTAAAATGCCCTGCCCAAAGCCACAGAAGAGCTATCCGATGCACTGCCAGAGTCACTATCAGAATTGCTCATGCTAGTAGTCTTGCTAGAATCGTTAGACTCCTTACTGTCAGAGTGAACAGTTATTTTGGCCCCTCCTTTGTTTACTTTGCAGCAACACAGTACAGATGACTTTCGGTAAGGGCCCCTAGGTACTCCTTTATCGGATCGAGTCCTTGCTTTCTTGCTTGGGGGCTCGTCTGTCTTGTTGATCTCTTGTATTTCTGCTATTGTAAGACGTTTCCAATGACAAGACCCATCTTGAATTGCAGTGAGGATACGTTTCAAGTTTGTTTTGCCCATACCATCAAGTTTGAATGAAAGGTTGCTAGGCCATCCTACAAGTTTGACTTTGTGTACCTTGACAATCTTTTCTTTGTAGTACAACCAACTCATTGTAATATCTTCAATACCAGTGATTTTGCCTATAATGTATTAAAATATGTGTATGTAATGGAGCTGATTACTCACATAGATTATTGTGAATAATTGATCGTATTTCACCTTTCGTGCCGATGCATTGCTTTGTGTGGTTTGCTGTAGCATTAGCATGTGCAAGTCCTTCCAACCCAGAGATTGCAAATCCTTCAAACAAGCTAGCAAACTCAGTAAGGGACTTGCCAAGTCCACTCTGTAAGAATTGTTTTAATATGTTGTCACAGTGTATAACTGGTGCATGTGAGCCATTTGGTGATGTACAGACTATAATACATAATGAAGAGGTTCCTGCTTGTTTAGAAAGGTTTGATAACTGAGTATAAAAGAGTTAGATATGGATATACATTTATAATACAATGTAATGTGTACTCACCTCTTTAATAATATGTTCACCTGTGTGCTGTACTGTTTGACCAATAGACTTCTTCAATGGCCTAGCCTGAGATGAAGTAGACTTCTTCATACAGTGGTCCTCCAGCATCTTC
>NW_006761315.1:0-2532 GCF_000271605.1 Fomitiporia mediterranea MF3/22
ATAGAATTATTTATTTATTTATATTAAAAAGTACAGAAATTACATTTGAAACTATTATTAAGAGGGGGTCCAGGGGGCAAGCCCCCTGACTTTCGCCGAAGGCGAAAAAGCGAAGCTTGTGAATAGAGGACATCATAATAACATTAACAGCACATTTTATAAGTATGATTCAACAGTTTCATTGCAAAAGTAAAAGTGGAAAAACTACTAGTAACACAATTCAAATGTGCAAAAATACAAATTAACAAGAACAAATTAATAACACACACATTGTTATTAAATGTAGTATTAACTATACAAACGAAACAATACAAACGAATTATAATTATAATTACACATTGAGTGTAAGAATACAAAACAAACTATATGTATAATAATATGAATACAAACAGAACAAATAACAGAACAACTGTAGAACAATACAGTATGATAAAATAAACATACTATGACACAAAACAAACAATATGACATGAAAAACAAACAAAACAAAGTTATATCATATTATATTATATTGTAAACAAGAAAATTACTATCATACAAATGATAAAACATTATAGTGACAACTATAATAGTAATAATAATAAAACTACAAACGAACAAACACTAAAGAGATCCTACAGCTCTCTTAGCAATCATAATTGAATTAACAATCAATTTATTACATCAAACATAGTAATAATACATTGGACAAACATAACACTTATAGTAGACTTAATATACAAAGCAAACAAAACATTTACATTACAAATGTAAATAATATTAATAAAAACAACAGACAAACACTTATCAAACATTATATTAGCCTGATCAACTAGTATAAGTTTGAAGGGGAGTGTTAACATTTATTTCAGATAAATGTATCTAATGCCTTACTATATACATATATGTATTATACAATACAGAACTGTCTCATTACTATGTGTTATTACACTGAGACATCAACTAAGACATACATCTGAGACATACAATATAGAATAGTATATATAATACATTAATCTAAGAATGATAAAGCTCATATAACAAATTACAAACTACACAGTTGACTTGTATTAACACCTGTATACTATGAGCAGAGTCTACTGAACCTCTACTTGTGTGACTAACTCTTAGGGAAACATCACAACCTCAAAACACTAACAAGTACCTTTATTAAGCTTTCTGTAATCTTGGATCAGTCTCAAAGATCTATCCTCCTTCTTAATAAAGAAGAAAGGTAATACTATGAAGGACTTTGAATATTGAATCCTTTCTAAAGCCAGATTCTCAGAAATAAAATCCTTGAGTACATCTTGTTCTCTAAGAGTTAGAGGGTACACTTTATAATCTGTAGCCTTAAAATCTGGCTTTAAATTAATAGTATAGTCCTAAGATCAATACTCTAGTAATTACTCAAAGGATTCTTTACTGAATACATTCTTGTATGCTTTAAGATAATGAGGGATTGTAAAAACTAGAGTAGGATCATTATCAGTTCTTCTTAAGTACTCTAGAACATCTGAATACATTTCTGGTTCATTCAAGGACATAGAACAACTGTTTGAACATTTAGTAAAGGACACAATGTCTTGTCTGTAATTAATCTCTGGATTATACTTGTTTAACTAATCATATCTTAGAAAGATATTACTTAATACTAATATAGTGACTGTCAGACAAATTGTCTCTGTATACACTTTAATAGAGAGTTCCACTTCAACATAATCCTTTAGGAGACCTCTATCATTACTTGTACTATTAGTATTAAAGACTAGGAAGGGATTCTTAAAAGGATATGTTGTTAACTTGTTGTTCTTGACAAAACCTACATCTATGTATAATCCAGTACACTCTGAATCAATTAGAGTATACACATTAATGAGTCTATAATCTGTTTTAATTGTCAAGAACATATCTAGTTGCCTCTAGTATTAGAGCAAATGTACAAAGCTTTCTTAAGAGAAACTGAGTCTACAAGTCTATAAGGAATGTTCAAAACTGTTCCTACACTTTCCACCTCTTTACAGACTTCAGAATTAATAGGTTCATCAAAGAAATAAGAGTCTTTACTGTCTAGAGTGTTATAGTACAAACAATAATTGTCTATATTTGATTCAGATGTTTAGTATTAATTATTTATATGACAATAACTCTGTTCTAGCTCTTCCTCAGGTAATATAGTGTTTATGCCTGAGGATTGACAAAAGACTCCTCTTCCTCAATCTGTTCCTTATCTGATTCTTTATCTATAAAGTTCCCTTCCTTCAATTCCTGTATTACCTCTATAAAAGCAAACCTTTCCTTAGGTCCTGTTAGTAACAGTGTAGAGGGGACCTAAAGGCTCAGTGAGGGGATCCAGGCTACAACTATCCTACACAACAGAAATACAGAACACAAGTACTAGAATGTAGTCAGAACTCACAGAACAGGTAGAGAGAGAGAGTGAGACAAGAGTAGAGTATATAGAGTGAGCCTAAGAGTACAGGACTACCTAGAATAGACAAGATCAAGACTACAGGACCAGTCTGATCTTGTACACCTATATATACTAAACTA
>NW_006761316.1:0-2531 GCF_000271605.1 Fomitiporia mediterranea MF3/22
AAGATGATAATTACTTGGATTTGGATCTATAGCAGACAATACAATGGATCCATCATCTTCTACGTTGCAAATACAATCTATGGCTATTCAGATACATTATCCAGACAATAGTTACGAGTCTACAACTCAGAAGGATAAGAATTATGATTCATTAGTTGGTTACAATACTATTTGCAAGTATTTGGTATAGAACAATTGGATTTGAAGCCACAAACCTCTTCTGACACTTCAGAATTGAAGATTCCCCTCGTAAATGCTGAACTTAGAAAGAGAAATCAGAGGAGAATGAGATCAATCTACAGAAATAGCTATTTCTACAGTGAATACAATGATACAGTATGTTTTGGAATTACTAGATGTCTTATGGAAGGAATTCTGTACTGTTTTGACCAGAAATGCAACAGAAGACTTTGGAATAAGTATCTATGCAATTGATTCTATGTTTTCAGAAGTACAGATACACAGTTTACAATCATAGACAATTGGGAGAACAGAAATGAGTACACATTACCTGTTAAGATTGCTTTTCTGAACGGATTTGATGTCAGAGAATGGTATTCTCTACTCAGACAAGCTCAATATTCAGCCAAATACGTTTACAATCATCAGGAACTATTAGAGATAGAGGATATCTTTAATCCTGAATTGTTTGAGCCAATGTATTCAGTTGTGAGCATGGAAAACATTGACTTGTGTCCCATATCTGGAAATAGAGCATATATGCATGATTTACCTGTGCAAATCCACACTATGACTACTAACTTCAACAATTTTAATACAATTGAGCATACTACAGCTTATACTAAGGACTTTAAGAGATCAATACCATGTCCTATCATAATTACAATCAAAATCAATGGAGAATTAGTGAGAGTATTAATTGATTCAGGATCATTAGCAGATTTCATGTCCACCAAGTTTGCAGATCAAATAGGTGTCAGGAAACTTGTATTAGCCAAACCTTTACTTATACAATTGACAGTACAAGGCTCTAGATCGAAAGTAAACTATTGTACTGATGCTAGAATACAATACAGAGAGATAAACACAATACAGCACTTTGATATCATGAATTTGGATAACTATGATATTATACTAGGAATGCTGTTCCTCTTCCAACACAAGATTTCTATCAGTTTCAATGAGTCTAGACTATGGATTGAAAGTGCAATACCTCTACCAATAACAGGAGAACAAGTCACAGTCGTTTCATCAAAGGTTATTGATACTTATGATTGAGAAATTGACAAATGTAGACAAGAAATCAAGCAATATGCTGTGGATTTGTTTAAAGACGCTTCAGAAACGCCTCTACCACCTCTCAGAGCCATTAATCATAGTATACTACTCATAGATGAGGATAAGAAATACAAGTTCTGTAGGGCAACTTGTCTGGATCCTTTGAGAGAGCAATAGCAAAACAAGAGAAAGGACTATATTCAATCAGGAAGATGGAAAGTAGTTACAGGATTGAACACAATGTCTATACTACTACTTCAAAAGCCTAGAAAGACCAAGGAAGACTCTATACAATTGAGAACCATCATTGATCTTAGAGAGTGTAACAAGAATACTAAGAAACTATCATCTCCTTTACCAGATATTGAATCAGTATTGAGGAGAGTAGCTTCCAAGAAGTATAAATTGCTCATTGATGGCAAAGACACATATGAACAGATTAGAATAATCCCTGAGCATGTAAACAGATCAATATTCAACACTCTGGATGGAACAATGGTTAGTGAAGTAATACAGTTAGGTGATTGTAATAGTGGAGCCACCTATCAAGTGTTAATGAACCACATTTTCCAGCCTTACTTGGGTGACTGGATGGATATCTACCTAGATGACTTAGTGATTTATTCAGACACGATTGAGGATCATATGAGACATCTCAGAACTGTCATTAATATATTGTGCAAAGAGAAATTCTACCTTAGTGAACATAAGATACAATTGTTCCAGAAAGAATTGAAGATACTAGGCTACATTATCAATGATTAAGGTATTAGAATGGACCCTCATAAAGTCGATTCTATTCAACAATGGAAAGTACCTACTAATAAAGATTTGTTACAAGGTTTCTTAGGATCAGTAGGGTATTTAGCACCCAATATACCTCAGTTACACATTTCTACAGGTATTTTATCAAAAATTGTAGGAGAAACTGTATTTTTCAGATGGACATTCACTGAACAGCAAGTGTTTGATCAAATAGTAAAGCTAGTATTGGATTTCAGGCATAATCACAGGATAGTATTGGACTATAGTAAGAATGCACCACCTATCAACATTGTTACAGACACTTCAGCTTCAGGAATTGGAGGAATAGTCAGCCAAGGTCATGATTGGAAAGATTCCAAGATAGTAGTGTTTTTCTCAGTGAAATTAAACCCTGTGCAACAGAATTACCTAGTACACAATGTAGAATTACTAGCAGGAGTAGAAACTATGCTAAGACACAAGAATCTACTACAAGGAATGTATTTCTTTTTAGTATACTGATCACAGAGTGTTAGAACACATTTCTA
>NW_006761317.1:0-2530 GCF_000271605.1 Fomitiporia mediterranea MF3/22
TATTCGTTTTGAATGTAACATTGCACAAAGTCTTTTCGTAAATCAAGATGTTTAGTGCAAGCATTGTACATTATTTCGTCAGACTTTACAGTCTTTATTACACCTTGATTATTGTAATAAATCATAATAGGTGCTGATTCAGTCTGCAGTACTTCTTTAGTGAATCGTTTGAGCCAAATGGCTTCTTGAGTAGCATATGCCAGCACTTGCAACTCTGCT
Source organism: Fomitiporia mediterranea MF3/22 (assembly GCF_000271605.1). Classification (NCBI taxonomy): domain Eukaryota; kingdom Fungi; phylum Basidiomycota; class Agaricomycetes; order Hymenochaetales; family Hymenochaetaceae; genus Fomitiporia; species Fomitiporia mediterranea. Next base: position 220 of record NW_006761317.1, read on the forward strand.
TTGTAAACAGATAGTGGTACCAGGTTTTGCTGTTTGCTTGACCAAGATATGGTTGATTTAGCTAATTGAAAGATGTAGCTGTTTATTACTTTATGTCCTTCTGTCATTCATCTGTCTGCATCACAATAGCCTTGTAGTTTTAAGGCGTTCGTGCTTCCAAGTTGAAGCCAACAATTCATTGTATATTTTAAATACACAAAGCAATGTTTCACTGCTTTGTAGTGATGTGTTTAGGGCTTTTGTAAGTAGCATGCTAATTGCCCAGTAATATAAGATATGTCTGGCTGTGTGTAGTCTGCAACATATCTTAACAATCCTACCATATTCATGTATGGCATTGTTTCATTATTACTTTCGTTTGTATTGTACGTATTGTTTGTATTGTTAGATAGATCTATTCCAGGAGTAATAGGCGTTTGTAGTGCCTTTTCGTTTTCGAAGTGGTAATGCTTGATTATACTTTCAATATAATGCTTTTGCTGTAAGCTAATTGTTTGTTGTGGTCTATCTCAGCTTATTTCAATACCAAGTAGCCAATGTATTTTGTTACCATCAGTAAATGTAACATGTTGTCTTAATGCATGTTTAAATGCTGTTATTATAGTGATAGTTTTGCCAATAATTGTAATATTGTTGACATACATAAATGTTACAAGAATTGTTTTATTATTTTGTTTCTTGTAAAATACAGTGTGATTGTAATTAGCTCGTTCTAATCCGATCTTAAGTAGTAGTTTGGTAATCTTCTTGTACCATTGTCTACCTGCTTGTTTCAATCTGTATAACACTTTATTTAAGCATAATGCCTGTCCAGGTTTAATATCTGTAAGTAGCCTGCCTGGCAGCAGTTTCATGTAGATGAGTTTGTCCTCATTTAATTCTCTGTAAAGATATGCAGATTTTACATCTATCTAATGTATTTTGTAGTTCTTAGATGCTGCCCAAGATAACAATAATTGTACTGTTGATAGTTTTGTTACTGGAGCAAATAAGTCATCAGAATAGAAGTCTATTCCATTCTTTTGAGCATATCCTTACACTACAAATTGTACTTTATATTTGTCTATTCGGCCGTTAGCCAGTCTTTTGATTTTATAGACAAATTTCATTCCAATTACATTTGTATTTGTAGGGGGGATAGCATATATCCATGCATTTTGTTGTTGAAGTGACTGTATTTCATCCTTCATAGCTTTGATCCATTGATCTTTGTCTATACACATTATAGCATTGTAATACATTAATGGATTGTTATAGACTTTGTTGAGGAATTTGTTAAATTCCATTAGATACATAGCTAGGTTTATATTGTCTTTGTAATTTAAACCTATAGTTTGTTTAACCAGTCTTTGCTCTTGTGTAGAGTGTTGTATGACAGGTTCTTTATCTTTATTATTGTTATTAGGAAGAGTTTCATCATTGTTTGATGTATCATTGTTATGATTATTCTCCCCTTCAATCCTAGACATTGGTTTGTCTATGAATTGTATGTTATGCTCGACAGTAATTTTATTATCATAGCACACTAAGTGACCTTTACTGTCATTATCATAACCTAGCCATTGTGTATGTTGGCCTCTAGGTTGTAGTTTATGTGTTCGTTTGTTCTGTATAATACAATATGCACTGAATTCTCAAATATTATCTATTTGATAATGTTTGTTATACTGTTTGTAATATGGCATTGTGAAATTAATAGTAGCTCTCAGTGTTCTGTTATGAATAAACGTTTGATATTGTACTACATATACCCAGAATTTCATAGGTAATTTTGCTGATAACAGACACGTATGTACACTGTTAAAGATAGTCTTATGCATATGTTCTGCAACTCTGTTCTGCTACAGTGTATTGTGTACTGTTAATCTACATATTGTTCCTTGACTTTCAATATACATAGTGAAGTCTTTACTTAGGAACACTGTATCATTATCACTTTGGAGAGTTTTTACTCTTATACTGTACTGTGTAAAGAGTTTCATTGTATGCTTTACATATTCAGTGAAAGCATTGCTTTTATGCTACATAGGTAGCATAGTTACCCATTGTGTAGTGTCATCTACAATGGTAAAAAGATATTCGTACTTGCCATAAGCTTGTACTGGGGCAGGTCCCCATATATCAATATGGAGATGATCTCCATAGGATTGTGCAAGAGGTGTTGTTTGTATTTTTGGTATTTCATTGTGTTGTATGTTTGCTTTGATACAATCTGTACACTGCTACATTTTTATTGTCTGTTATCCTTTGACTTATAATCTCAGGATACTCTTGTATGAGTTTGCACAAGTAATTGAAATTAACATGACCT
>NW_006761318.1:0-2530 GCF_000271605.1 Fomitiporia mediterranea MF3/22
ATAAAGTAAGGAAGGGTAGTAGCAAGAGTCAGCATACATATAGTCTATAGACAGCACCCCTGAGGGACAGAAGTCCTAAGTTCTGGTACAGAAGGGTGTAGAACCCTTGGAACTGAAGGTACAAGAGTAGAGAACCATAACAGTTTTCTCCTAGTCTTTTCCTTTATACTTCTTACTCTAAACACTATACTCTTTCCAGATCCCCTCTCTATACAAGCATTCTAAATGACTTGTCTTTAGTTAAGGTTATTAAGTAATACTGTGCTAGAGTATGTGTTTAACCTTAGAGAGATAAAGACCTTGTCTTTAGGTTTTGTTACCTTTTCCTAACTAACTTAGTACCTACTCCTTCCTGTCCCCTCTCTCTACTAATAGATTAATCACCCATTAGTAATGATTAGAGGTTAATAATGTTAAGCTAGAGTTCTTACTAAGTAGGACAACAAAGATAGCCTAGTTGATCTAACTAATCTCTAGACTTGTAACTAATAGGGTTTTGTATATAAACTACTTAGTTTCAAGTCTTGAGTTAAGCTTTTCCAAACTTAGTTACTGTATTTTACAATTCCTAACATTCAGTCCCTCCTAAGTAATACTTTCTTAAACAGTATTACTACTATTGTAAAATACTTGCTTTATAATTAATAGGGCTGGGATTTAATTTTGGGTAGGATTTGTGTCCTTCCCCCCTTTCTGTTTCCTTTGTTTTGTATGTTCTGTACTAGTATCTTTTCCTTTAGATACTTTTTCCTTTATAGTCTGCCTCTTTTGTATTCTGTATTAAAGTAAATATAAATGCCTTTTCCTTTCATTTTGGCTAATTTTTATAGCCTACTTTCATGACTGAAAAGTAAGAGCCACACTTGTGAGTATAGTTTTCCTTTTAACAGTTGTAACTAGTTAACTTATTAAAAGGGCTTCTACCTTTACCTTAGTTGCTATAATTCTACTTTCAGTGTCAGTCTGTAATATAAACTAATGTGTTCTCTGCCTCCCAGTTCTTTACTAGCTAGCTCTAGTTTGACTAGTATTCAGACTCTCTGACTAAAATAGTACACTCTAAAGACTAAATTTAACTAGTAGGAAGTCATTCCCTCTTGTTTGTGGTTTCCAGTTTAGTTACCCTCTTTAGTTTTACTTCTATTCAGAAGGTGTGTATAGAGCACCTTATTATATGTCCTTGTGACTGTAGAGGAGACATATAATATACTAATACCCTTTTTATCCTTATATTAGGAGTAATTTTCTGATTTACTCAAATCATGTTGTTATAACAATCTAGTACTTCAGATTTGTTATAAGAATAGTTTAATGTCTTGTTCAGGACATTACTCACTCAGTTAAGAGTTACTAAACTACAATTTTCCTTATTGTAGAAATAGTTTAATGTCTTATTCAGGACTTAACTCACTCAATTAAGAGCTACCTTACTATAACAATGTCTTTTTCCCTTAGATTCATTATAGGAACAGTTTAATGTCTTATTCAGGACCCACATACTATAATATTCTTATTGTTCAAGATCTATTATAAGAATAGTTTAATGTCATATTCAGGACCTACATACTATAATATTCTTGTACTTTAGAATTCTTGTAGGAATAGTTTAATGTCATATTCAGGACTCTCATACTATAATATTCTTATTGTTTAAGATCTATTATAGGAATAGTTTAATGTTATATTCAGGACCCATATACTATAATATTCTTGTACTTTAGAATTCTTGTAGGAATAGTTTAATGTCATATTTAGGACTCTATTCTATTATACCTTTTACTCTATCCAGAGTCTGTTATCTCCTCCTATAAGAGTGACTCCCTTTTTGATAGTTTCCCTTAAGAAGTTCTTGTCTTCTTTACTTTTTGCTTTTAAAAAGTAACTACTCATAATTATTTCCTATGTTCTTCTAACCTATAGTTTGTTGACTGCTTCTGCTTCTTTATACTGTACTATGTATTTCTGTCTTATTTGTTTAATAAGAGCTTTTAGTATCTTATCTAGATCCATAATATTGTTTATATCTTCTTAAGTGAATTGTGGTTATATTTCTTGTTGTCTTTCAAGTTGTTGTATAATAGAATCTCCTAGTATAGTATTGTGTTCCTTCATCTTACTATACTCTTTCTCACAATTAGTGTGTTTGTCTTCTAATTGTAATGTTTTTATATAGTATATACTATTGTCTTCTTTAGATTCATCTGTGTCCCAAGTATTGTTTCTCTTTTTCTAAGGTTGTCATCTCTTGTAATTACTAGTTTGTCTCCTTTTTGTTATTAGAGGTTGGTTTTCTGTAGTAGGTTTGTTGTTCAGCTAAAGTTTTTCTAACCCTTCTCTAATTTCTTTTGTACTTGAATCTGAAGCTAGAATACTAAAGTATTCTGAAGACTCTGATTTCCTTTTCATCCAATCTTTCCACATTTGTTCCTCTTGTAGGACTATGTCTCCTGTGTCCTGTTCTTTAACTAGTATTCTTTTACTTATTAGTAAACTATACTCTAGTCTCTTTGTTAACCAGTTTTCTAAGTGT
>NW_006761319.1:0-2529 GCF_000271605.1 Fomitiporia mediterranea MF3/22
ATGTATTGTGTATATGTATTAGATTTTGTTTGTATTTTGAGCATTATGTATAACAAGTAGAATTGTCTACAATTGTTAATAAGTAGTGTATGTTCTTATATGCATACAGTTCAATAGGACCAATAATATTAATATGAATAAGATCTCCAAATTGATTTGCAAGAGGAGATTGACATAGTTTTGGTATTAGTGTATGTTTAATATTTGCTTTTATGCATTCAATACATTCTTTTTCTTTATAGTTTGTTATTTTAGTTGATAGTACACTTGGTTGTGTCTTTAATAATTGTTTAATATAATTGTAACTTATGTGTCCAAGGTGTTTATGTATATCATAAATAGATAGTTTGTTCATTGTTTTTAATAAGTGATTATTGTACAAAATATACAAGTTATTTCTCAATCATATATGTCTGATGTATTCATTACATAGTGATGTTATAGTACAATTATTGTTTGTAAACATAAAAGAATAACCTTCCCTACATAGTAGTGCTTGACTTATGAGGGAAAAGGTCATTTGTAGATAGTAATAGATGTTTTGTAATGTTATGACACTTTTTTCTTGTATATTCTTCGGGATTTCAATACACATAGATCCAGCTCAATTAAGAGTCATTGTTGACCTATTTGTAATAGTTACAATTGTAGGAGTTATGTTGTGTACATCTGTTAATTGAAATAGATAAGGAGTAGTATGTATTAATGCACTGGAATTGAGTAAATCCATTGTTTGTGTATAGGATTTCTTGTTAGCTATGATTGTATTTGTAAATATGTTAGTACATACCCAGGAAGCATATTGTTCGAATTGTTTGTCCTGGTTGCTCAGAATAAGAGTGTAGGCATTATTGTTCATTTCAACATTGCCTTCCTTTAATTCAATGTTGTTTTTGTTTGGGTTTTCAATAATAAATGTGTTCATTGTGTTTTCTACAGTTTGATTTGTTTTATGTACAATGTTAGCCTGATGTTTGGCACGTGTAAGCTTTGTAGCTTCAGTAGGAGGTTTGCAGCATTCCTTAGAGAAATGTCCTGTTTTTCTACAATTGAAACATTTTGCTTTTGTTGGATTGAACAGATTTGGCAGATTGAATTTCCTCTGCTTATTAGCTTTATACATTGTATTAATGTGTACATTATTCTTTGTCCAATCATTAGAATCTTGTGCTTGTTTAGTACAGTAATTGTTGTAGGTGTTCCACAATGTAAGGATTAGTTGCTTTGGTTCAACTTTCTTTTGTTCATTGACTAGTTTGCCTTCGTTTTGGGCATCAGTAGATTGTATTATTGTATTTACTATGTGTGTATATTGCTTAGGAGTGGCAAGCAATATTGCTGCTTTGTATATAGAGTTGTATGGTGGATCACTGTTAGCAGATAGAGTTGCATATGCTTCCTCAAGTCTGTCTAATGTATGTCTGAAATGTTTTACATGGTCTCTACAAATAAACAGTACTGATTTGTTGATAGCCTTTTTATGTACTGTCTGAGGGTTAAAGCATTCTTCAAGTACTTTCATTAACTGAGGGATAGATGTATCAAAGTGTATATAGTTTGCTAATATTGTGTCAGCAATGTTATTAACTATGTATGCATGAATAGCCTTAGCTATCTCCCTCTCAGCTTTGTTCTACAGTTCATCCTTTAGTAAGTGTTCAAAGCATGTAGCTGCAACACTAGAAACAATGTAGTAGTGCCACATCTTGTAGTTTGCTTCAGTCTTAAGCATTGTAATGTTTTGACCAAAGTATTTAGGTACATCAGCTGGTTTACAGTGTGTATCTGTATGTGGGGGAACTATGATGTGAATGTGTGCAAATGTATGTGAGTAAAGAGTTTAGAGTGTACAGTGGATGCATGTATACAGGGAGCTCAAGGCTCATAACCTGTTGAGAGGGAGAACTTAAGGGGGGCACACATAGATAAGGGGTGAGGTGACAATTGACTGCTCAGTGTCTCTTGTCCTTATATTGTATGTATTCTAACTGAGACATTATGAAGTCATTGTCTTGTGGTTTGTCCATTGATGAACTAATCATCTCATAATAGGTACCCAGTTGAGGAGCATACTTGGGAACCTGCTGAGAACCTCACCCATGCTCCTAAGGCAATCTGAGACTTCTATCAGCTTCATCCTGGTGCTCTGTACAAACTCAGCCTCACAGATTTCCAAGCCTTACCATTCTGACCTATGCTCAAGCTACTGACTAAGCCCTATGTTCACCAATTGGGACGATTGGTTTTAGAGGGGGGGTGATGTTACAATTCTCTACTCTCTTACCTTCAGTTCTAAGGGTTCTACACCCTTCTGTACTAGAACTTGGGACTTCTGTCCCTTAAGGGTACTGTCTATGAACTATATGTGTGCTGACTCTTACTACTACCCTTCCTTACTTCATCATTCCATTCCTTTGACCACTCCTTCATTCTCTGTTCATTCTATAGTCTCTTACCCTTTGTCTATCCCTTCATTCTTTGTACCTTTATCTTTGACATTCCTTTCTTTCATTCTTTGTGGCTTATCAT
>NW_006761320.1:0-2528 GCF_000271605.1 Fomitiporia mediterranea MF3/22
GGTAATTCTTGTTCTAAGTAGAAACATACACTAGATTGTTTAATTCAAAGGAAGAGGGTCATCTGTGTCTATTAGCATGTCTAGTTTGCTTTACCCTTGCCTGAAGGATTGTATTGTGTGCCTGTAGTATTGCATCCTTTACTTTCTGAGTGTAAGTCCTTACTCTAGGATATTCATCCTTCCTAGGGTTGTTCCATATCAAGTTCCTTGGCATCCTGCTGGTATTAAGAAAGAATGGTGCATATCCTGTAGTTTCTGACCTTACTGTATTGATAGCATACTTGATCATAGGTAGTTTATGTATCCAATCCTTTTGTTTAGGAGAAATACACTGTCTGAGCATCTGAGTAATTGTTCTGTTCATTCTCTCAGTCAATCCATTGGTCTGTGGATGATATGCACTCAATAGCTTCAATTTAATACTTATAAGTTCATGTAATCTTCTCCAAAACGTACTGGTGAATAGGGAATCACAGTTGCTAACAATGTAATTAGGCAGTCCATACAGTTTATAGACATTTTCAAATACTATCTCTGCAATTTCTCTTGCTCTGTACGTTTGCCTAGTAGGAATAATGTGTACCATACTAGTTAATAGACAAATAACTGTACAAATCATATTGAAAGGTCCCAAACAGTTCTTTGATTCAGGAAAAGGTCTAACAAAGTCCATTCCTATGCCTTCCCAAGGCCTATTAGGTACTGAGAGTGGATGTAGTAAACCAAACGGTTTCTGATTGTTAGGTTTGCTGATCTTGCATGTATGACACGAATCACAGTAGGAATTAATGTCTATGATCATATCCTTCCACCAAACTTGTTCTCTAAGGTATGAAAGTGTCTTTTGCAGTCCTAGGTGTGCCAAAATAGAATGTGCATGCTCTATTACAATTTCCCTAGCGTTTCTGTTGTGTATTAGAATTCTAGGTATGTAAAGTATGTACCTCTCACCCTCCTGGCAAAATATGAGTCCATTTTCGACATGAAAATTCTGGAAGTGCTTCGGATCTTGTAATATCTGATTGAAGAAGCTATCCTCATGATATCTGCCTTTGAGACATTCCAGGAATTGTAAATCCAGTGAAGATTGAGCTATAATATCAGGTAATTGAGGTTCAATCGAGTTCCAGAGTTGATCAGTAGTGTTCTTTAGTACTGGGACGTTCTGATCATTAATTTCTGATCTAATATCATTGTCTGAATGTCTGTATCCTTGTGTATTACTTCCAGTGTCTGGTATGTTTGTAGGTGAATTTATTTCATGCAAATCTGATTGTTCAGTGTCCTGAGGCAGTGTTTCCAATACCTCACTGTGTGTGTCTGTTTCCTGATCTTGCTCTACATTCTCTAGTATTGTAAACCAGCTTCTAGTCCTTGTAGCAGGCCCACCCTCTGTTTGGAGGTTTGTCTGTGAGTTTCTAGCATGTCTGGTAATTAATCTAGCCTTTCTGCTGTGCAGTCAACTTGCAATCAATCCTCAAGGTAAAGTTTTCCTTACTACTGCTAGTCTAGCCTCAATATATACAGTATCCTGTATCTCTAACAGCTGTGAAATGTTATTCCTGACTTGATTAATCCTTGATAGATTATTGTCATTGAGTTGTAATGTATATTCTTGCTGAGATTGAGTTGTTCCTGGTAAATCTCCTGAGTATATGTGTGATAATGTGTCTGCAAGAATGTTTGTAGTGCCTGGAATGTATTTTACAATGAAATCAAAGTCTGATATCTTCTCTAGCCATCTGGCTTGTCTTCCACTTAATACTGGTTGCCTTAGAATGTGTTCTAACACTCTATAATTGGTATACCAAAAGAAATGCATTCCTTGTAGTAGATTCTTGTGTCTTAGCATAGTTTCTACTCCTGCTAGTAATTCTACATTGTGTACTAGGTAATTCTGTTGTGCAGGGTTTAATTTCACTGAGAAAAACACTGCTATCTTGGAATCTTTCCAATCATGACCTTGGCTGACTATTCCTCCAATTCCTGAAGCTGAAGCATCTGTAACAATGTTGATAGGTGGTGCATTCTTACTGTAGTCCAATACTATCCTGTGATTATGCCTGAAATCTGATACTAGCTTTACTATTTGATCAAACACTTGCTGTTCAGTGAATGTCCATCTGAAAAATGTGGTTTCTCCTGCAATCTTTGATAAAATACCTGTAGAAATGTGTAATTGAGGTATATTGGGTGCTAAATACCCTACTGATCCTAAGAAACCTTGTAACAAATCTTTATTAGTAGGTACTTTCCATTGTTGAATAGAATCGACTTTATGAGGGTCCATTCTAATACCTTGATCATCAATAATGTGGCCTAGTATCTTCAATTCTTTCTGGAACAATTGCATCTTATGTTCACTGAGGTAGAATTTCTCTTTGTGTAATATATCAATGACAGTTCTGAGATGTTGCATATGATCCTTAATTGTGTCTGAATAAATCACTAAGTCATCTAGGTAGATATCCATCCAGTCACCCAAGTAAGGCTGGAAAATGTGGTTCATTAATGCTTGATAGGTGGCT
>NW_006761321.1:0-2528 GCF_000271605.1 Fomitiporia mediterranea MF3/22
ATTGTACTACCTGTGCATTTGTACAACATGTGTTGTAGGTGCTTGTGAGTGTTTTCCTTTTTGTTCACTAGACTACCCTGTATCCTACTACATGTGTATACACATATATAAAGGGTTTTTGAGCTAAGGGTTAGGGGATTCTTTCTCCTTCTTAGTGCTTGATTACTAGGTTATCCCAGTCAGTAGTTGAGTGTGCTGGTAAAGAGAGAATCTTTGTGTAAGGCTAGTATACCTATCCTTACAGAGGATTTTAGCAGTCTTTTAACATATGCTTGTACTTATTACAGTTGTAGCATTTAACTTTATTATAAGGCTTTGTTTTGCCTTTAGCTACACTTTTGCCTTTCATTTGTAGGCTGTCTTGTTCAGTATCTTGTTTCGTTTGAGAGTACTGAGAATGATACTCAGTATATGTGTTTTGTAATTTGTGTATTAACTTAGCTAGTGTCAGAACGTCTTTCTGAGCTGCTGTAACCATTAGTAGTTGATTATAATAGGTAATCTGCCTGTCTAGCATTGTTGCTACCCATCTATACTCATAAGGAGTAGTAAGGTTAATCACTAAGATGTACATATTGTTATTAGGGGCTTTATTATGTGTAGACAACTGCCTGTAGATTTGTTTGATGTTGTTTAACATCTTATCAAACTGTAATACATACTCTTTTACTGTAAACAATGTAGATATGTTTACAGCATGTGTCATTGTTGTTTGAACATTGTATTGTTCAGAAAGTGCCTTCATGAGACTTCTAATGCTTGTATGTATTGTGAAGTTTGTATAAATTGTATCAGTTATTGTTTTCATTATACAGTAATACAAAATGTTGCCTGTGTGTATACTAGCATCATTAGAGGAAGAGGGATTGTACTCTAGATGGTCTAAGAGCATCATGGCAGTGAGTGCACTGTGTATACACAGGCACTATATCTTATATCCCTTTGTACTAGCCAACTTTTCTGTTCCCTCAAAGAACTTTGTAACATTAGAGTCCTTCATCATAGTGTTAACAAAGGTATACATTATAGACAACATTGTAATGGGTTTGGGGGGAGAGGGAGGTCTTGGGCTTGGTGGTCTAGCAGGAGGCAAAGGCATTCTGCAAGAGTGAGTGTGTGAGGGAATTCAATAGGCACTAAGGCTCATAACCTTTTAACAAGTGTAGCAGGAGTGCCTCAAGTACTCTCTCTTATTGAGACATTAAGCAAGTGTCTACCTTATATACTATATAGTGAAGTCTGATAGTCTGAGACATTCCAAGTGTAGTAACTCTACATAAGGCAATTGGGGATTTCCTAATCTAGAGCATAATCTAATACTCCCCTTCAAGCATTAATTAAGAACTAGGACTGTATGCCTAATAGTTTGTTTAGATGCTTGATCTGTAGGACATAGAGAGCTTTTGTAAGGATGTCTGCTAATTGGTTCTGTGATTGAACATAGTATACATTGATGTAATTGTTTTGAATATAATATCACACAAAATCTTTTTGTAAATCAAGATGTTTAGTACAAGCATTGTACATTATTTTGTCAGACTTTACAGTCTTTATTACACCTTGATTATTGTAATAAATTGTAATGGGTGCTGATTCAGTCTACAGTACTTCTTTAGCAAATCGTTTGAGCCAAATAGCTTCTTGAGTAGCATACACTAGCACTTGCAACTCTGCTTTGTAAACAGATAGTAGTACCAGGTTTTGCCATTTGCTTGACCAGAATATGGTCAATTTAGCTAATTGAAAGATGTAGCTGTTTATTACTTTATGTCCTTCTGTCATTCATCTGTCTGCATTACAATAGCCTCATAGTTTTAAGGTATTTGTGCTTCCAAGTTGAAGCCAACAATTTGTTGTATATTTTAAATATGTAAAGCAATGTTTCACTACTTTGTAGTAATGTGTTTAGGGCTTTTGTAAGTAGTGTGCTAATTGCCCAGTAATATAAGATATGTCTGACTGTGTGCAATCTGCAACATATCTTAACAATCCTACCATATTCATGTATGGTGTTGTTTCATTATTACTTTCGTTTGTATCATACATATTGTTTGTATTGTTAGATAGATCTATTCCAGGAGTAATAGGTGTTCATAGTGCCTTTTCATTTTCAAAGTAGTAATGCTTGATTATACTTTCAATATAATGCTTTTGCTATAAGCCAATCATTTGTTAAGGTCTATCTCAGCTTATTTCAATACTAAGTAACTAATGTATTTTGTTACTGTCAGTAAATGTAATGTGTTGTCTTAATGCATGTTTAAATGCTGTTATTATAGTAATAGTTTTGCTAATAATTGTAATATTGTCAATGTGTATAAATGTTACAAGAATCATTTTATTATTTTGTTTCTTGTAAAATACAGTGTGATTGTAATTAGCTCATTCTAATCCAATCTTAAGCAGTAGTTTGGTAATCTTCTTGTACCATTGTCTACCTGCTTGTTTCAATCTGTATAATACTTTATTTAAGTATAATGCCTGTCTAGGTTTAATATCTGTAAGTAGCCTGCCTAGCAGTAGTTTCA
>NW_006761322.1:0-2527 GCF_000271605.1 Fomitiporia mediterranea MF3/22
GTATTATTTTAATTTTTAAAATTAAATTACAAATCTTCTGAGGAAAGCAATTTTACATAACAATTGATCATTTCAAACTTTAATTATTTCATCCACTTAGTACAGCATGTTAAGTTCTGCCAGTGCTTTCTAGGCTTCCTCTACAAGTAGGAACACTTTAACCTTTTTTTTCAGTATAGAATGACAGCTTTGCTTTCAGGGAGTTGGCCTAGGATTATAGAATGTGCATACACATGTCTATAAATTTGTATTTGATTTTTTCTTTTTTTTTCTAGGGGAAAATTTTGAAATCTTCCCTGGTTTTTCTTAAGATTGTAAAGGATTGTGTATTTTTGTCACTCTCATCACAAAGGTTTCAATTACAAACTTAAGTTCCTAAAGTTACATCATATGTAAAATTGATGACTTTAAGTGCTTTGCACTATAGTGCCAGCTACAAGGACACAGAACAAGAGAAAAACAAAAGTTAAGTATTAATACAACTGTCATATAACTGTACTACACTCATGCTACTACATAATTAACAGTTACATCTAAAAATGGATTCTCTAGGAACCATGACAAAACCCAATTCAACCTCAACAGAATACTACATGTTTATGCATCATTAGTGTTTACACTATTACACACTCTCAGTCATTGTCACACTGCTAGCAGTAACTATAAAAATGCTAGTATATGAAGATGTTGCTATTTAGATTGAATATTACCTTTGGTTCCAGCAGGCTCAGGCTGTTCAAATTCAATGTTGCTCATGGACATTGGGAAAAAGTCCATTTAAATATAATGAATTACAGTCCATTTAAAGAAATATTAGCATTTTATATACATTGTAATTCATATGTAAGGGTTAGAACACAACTATAAGGATAAAATAAGGTATATTAATGTATATAAAGACTCTAAGAGTGTTATAAATCATTACAATTTATTGAATACATTATGATAACCTTACATTATAAGCTAAAGTATTATACTTAGATTATAACTTTGAAGACAGACTAAAATTCACCTTGTAAAAGATTTTATATTGTTTGTATAAGGTATTCTATTACAATCCTCTACTCCTGTATCTTCAGTTCCAAGGGTTCTGCACCCTTCTGTACCAGAACTCAGGACTTCTGTCTCTCAGGGGCACTGTCTATAGACTATATGTGTGCTGACTCTTACTACTACCCTTCCTTACTTTGTCATTCCATTCCTTTGACCACCCCTTCATTCTCTGTTCATTCTATAGTCTCTTACCCTTTGTCCATCCCTTCATTCTTTGTACCTTTATCTTTGACATTCCTTTCTTTCATTCTTCATAGCTTATCATTCTTAGTGGCTCATACTCCCTGAGTACTCTTGTGTAGTTTAGTATATATAGGTGTATAAGATCAGACTAGTCCTGTAGTCTTGATCTTGTCTACTCTAGGTAGTCCTGTACTCTTAGGCTTACTCTATATACTCTACTCTTGTCTCACTCTCTCTCCCTGCCTGTTCTGTGAGTTCTGACTATGTTCTAGTGCTTACATTCTGTATTTCTGTTGTATAGGATAGTTGTAGCCTGGGTCCCCTCACTGAGCCTTTAGGTCCCCTCTACACTGTTGCTGACATCAGATCAAGACTACCTATTACTACTCTACAACTCTCCTATGTTTCAAGTATTAGTACTCACTATTGTGTCAATCTCTTTTCTTTGTCCTAACCCTTTTACATTTTTAAATTTCAAACTTTTAAACCCTTTTAAACTTTTGCCACCCTTCTTCTATTCATTACCCCTTTTAGTTTAGTGCTGATTCCTTTGTAGTGTAAACATGGACCCTCCTACACTGACTGCCACCCCTACTGTCCTGCTAGATTAGTAGTTACAAGTAGAACTAGCTTAATACATACAGACCTCTATCTAAGAGGCCTTTGCCAACCATGTGCTCTTAGCCCCTTTAGAACCTGTTCTAGTTGTTCTAGAAGTTACAACTTGTTCTAGAAAGAAAGTACATGTAGCCTACCCTTTAGACTTTAATAGACAGTACTTTAAGGACTTCTAGTACTAAGTCAAACTATATGTAGTTACTGTCTTAACTAATCTATCCTCAGATCTTGATTACATCCTATTTGTCCTCTCCTTTATGAAGGAAGACAATACAGCCACCTAGGCCTAGAACTAGATTGAAGGCTATTAGATTGGAAGTCTGATCCAACTTCAGAACAACAAGTTGTATTTGGAATTCATAGGGCAGCTCTATACTTCCTTCATCAATCTGAATGAGAAGTACAATGTACAGAACAAGCTTGTGTCTCTATAACAGGGCAAACATTCCACTAATGCCTTCTTTCAGGAGTTCAATATCCTGGCCCAGAAGGCAGGATTTACACTCAGGTTTAATAATGTCCTTATTAGAATGCTTGAAAAAGCTCTTCACTCAGAACTGGTTGATAAGATTCTTAGAATAATGCTAGAACTGGTCACTTACACTGAGTGGAAGACACACACCATCTCCTTCAACCAAGCTGTAGCTTGAATGTATCAAGTCTGTGTAGAACA
>NW_006761323.1:0-2526 GCF_000271605.1 Fomitiporia mediterranea MF3/22
TTTGTTGTATTTATTTTTTCTACTTTTTCTACTTTTTCTACTTTTCTTACTTTATTTACTTCTAATCCTATAGTGTCTATTGAATCAAAAGTAACTATTAAAAAATCTGAGTCATAGCCCTTCAGTACTACATTTACTGTTAGGCCTCTATAAAATCCTAGAGTACATAGTTAGAGTTTAAGAGTTCTGAGGTGACTTCTAGATTTGTAGAAAAGGCTTCTTACTACAAATCCTACTTGTTACTCATTATTACTCTAATGACCTAACAGATATACTGTTACTTCTGTAGACAGTCCTTAATTTAGTGCCCTGACTTTCTACAGACAAAGTATACTCCTTACTTTTAGGCTTCTCTAATGTCTATCAGAACAGATTGATTACAAATTACAGGCAGATCAATCTAAGGACTCAGAACTGTTAGAGTTAGACACATGTGTAAACATTCTATACAGACTTGACACATCCAAGCTGTAGCTTAGTTAAAGAAGATAGTGTATGTCTTCTACTCAGTGTAAGTGACCAGTTCTAGCATTATTCTAAGAATCTTATTAACCAGTTCTAGGTGAAGAGCTTTTTCAAGCATTCTAATAAGAACATTATTAAACCTGAGCACAAATCCTGCCTTCTAGGCTAGAATATTAAACTCCTGAAAGAAGGTATTGGCAGAATGTTTACCCTGTTACAGAGATATAAGCTTGTTCTGTGTATTGTACTTCTCATTCAGATTAATGAAGAAAGTACAGAGCTACCCTATGAATTCTAAATATGACTCATTATTCTGAAGTCAGATCAGGCTTCTAATCTAATGTCCTTCAATCCAGTTCTGGGCCTAAGTGGTTGTATTACCTTCCTTCATAAAGGAGAGGACAAATAGAACACAATCAAGATCTAAGGATAGATTAGTTAAAGTAGTAGCTATGTATAGTTTGACTTAGTACTAGAAGTCCTTAAAGTACTACCTATTAAAGTCTAAAGGGCAGACTACATACACTTTCTTTCTAGAATAGGTTGTAACTTCCAGAATGACTAGAACAGGTTCTAAAGGGGCTGGGGGCACATAGTTAGTAAAGGCCTCTTAGATAGAGGTCTGTATGTATTAAGCTAGTTCTGCTTGTAACTACTAATCTGGCAGAACAACAGGGGTGACAGTTAGTATAGGAGGGTCTATGTTTACACTACAAAGGAATTGGCACTAAACTAAAAGGGGTAATAAATAGAAGAAGGGTAGCAAAAGTTTAAAAGGGTTTAGAAAGTTTAAAATTTAAAAATGTAAAAGGGTCAGGACAAAGAAAAGAGATTGATACAACAGTAAGTACTAATGCTTGAAATGTAAGAGAGTTGTAGAGTAGTAATAGGTAGTCTTAATCTGATGTCAGTAACAGTGTAGAGGGGACCTAAAGGCTTAGTAAGAGGACCCAGGCTACAACTATTCTACACAATAGAAATACAGAATGTAAGTACTAGAATGTAGTCAGAACTTGTAGAACAGGTAGAGAGAGAGTAAGACAAAAGTAGAATATATAGAGTAAGCCTAAGAGTACAAGACTACCTAGAGTAGACAAGATCAAGACTATAGGACTAGTCTGATCTTATACACTTATATATACTAAACTATACAAGAGTACTCAGAGAGTATAAGCTACTAAGAATGATAAGTTATGAAGAATGAAAGAAAGGGAATGTTAAAGATAAAGGTACAAAGAATGAAGGGATGAACAAAGGGTAAGAGACTATAGAATGAACAAAGAATGAAGGGGTGGTCAAAGGAATAGAATGATAAAGTAAGGAAGAGTAGTAGTAAGAGTCAGTACACATATAGTCTATAGACAGTACCCCTGAGAGACAGAAGTCCCAAGTTCTGGTACAGAAGGGTGTGGAACCCTTAGAACTGAAGATACAGGAGTAGAGAATTGTAACACAAAATCTACTAGTAGAGCACATCCTTCATTATTAATTAGAATATTTTGCTACAAAACAGAAAGATTATCCTTTTAAACATACAATTTGTACAAAGAACTAAGGAATCAAGGAATTAACATACTACTTTAATATCTCTATACACTACTAGTAGCTTTACTAAATAGATAGTAAACAGTACTATACTAACCTCTGTCAACTGTAAAAATACTGTGAATGTAAGCTGAATCCAGCTATATGAATAGAGATTAAACATTCATACACACAATATACATACAATTAGTATTAGGATGACAGTGTACATACATACTTACATTCCTATTTTCACAGTAAGAGAGTATCAGACTGTTACAACTGTAATACTTATTAGGATTGTTGTAAAAACTAAGGAAGGGTAAGATATTAGAGTGTAATACACTTTGTTCAGCCCTAATTTCATGTCTCTAACACTTAAGAGGTAGACAGTCATTGTGAGAACATTAATAAGACAATAAGAACTATTATACATACTTGTAACACTTTCACCCTATTCTAAACATATCTTGTATTTGTTAGTAACAGTATAGAGGGGACCTAAAGGCTTAGTAAGAGGACCTAGGCTACAACTAT
>NW_006761324.1:0-2524 GCF_000271605.1 Fomitiporia mediterranea MF3/22
AACAACTTATTAATATTAAGTATGTTCAAACAGACAATCAAAGGGCAGATATCCTAACTAAATCATTACATGTTCCAAAGATCAAACACCTTACAGACTTAATAGGTCTTGTAAATGTTTGAAGGGGACTGTTAACATGTATTACAATCAATGATACAATTACAGACACTACAGTAATGATAAGATGATTAATACACATATAAACAGAACAGACACAGAACAAAGAGACATGTATTGGATACACAATACAAGACATGTATCAGATACACAATAAGTATCAGATACAAGATAATGATACATTGGATGTCTAAGACATACAGACGAATGAATAACATAAAAGCAAGCAACTTAGTAACTAAATATATATCATTATCAGGGTCTACACCCTCATTACTTGTGTGATAACCTAAGAATACACATTCTAACACATACACTTATATATACTAAACTACACAAGAGTACTTAGGGAGCATAAGCTACTAAGAATGATAAGCTACAAAGAATGAAAGAAAGGAAGGTCAAAGATAAAGGTACAAAGAATGAAGGGATGGACAAAGGGCAAGAGACTATAGAATGAACAAAGAATGAAGAGGTAGTCAAAGGAATGGAATAATAAAGTAAGGAAGGGTAGTAGTAAGAGTCAGTATGTATATAGTCTATAGACAGCACCCCTGAGGGACAGAAGTCCTGAGTTCCAGTATAGAAGGGTGCAGAACCCTCAGAACTGAAGGTAAGAGAGTAGAGAACCATAACAAAAACAAGCACATATATGCTAAACAGTATATTAAATCAAATAAATAAAACATTTAACATGTATTATAAACAATAATACAATTGCAGACACTATAATAACAACAATAATAACAATAATAATGATAATAATATGGATAGAACTAACAGAACAAATACAGAACAATATAATAACTAACACATATTATGGTCAAGCAATTATATGTAACATATTGGATTCAGTAGTTACATGTCAGATATTGTAATTACTTATTGGATACCAAATATAATATGCATATCTAAGATATACAGACAAAGTGTATAAACTAACTATGTATGAAAGAATAATGTTATAACATGTAAATACTGATTACAGTACAAGACAAGTGCAAAAATTATAACTATTAAACAAATGATACTACTTTACACATTAATACAATTGTGTAAATGTATACTAATGATGAACAAAAGAATTATATCTCTAATATACTCAAAACAATGTATCAATACAACTTAATTACACAGAATGTGTTATCACAGCAGCTGATTATATAATAAATTTCAAAGTTGCAACAGTAACATTAACTGTACAGTATATATACCTTAACAAACAATTATTAAATTTACATTGTGACAACATAGCTTGTAGGAGCAAAGTATTAAGCTGATAAGGCTATTACAATGAATAATACAAATATAATTATTATGAACACATTATTATAATAATTACAATCAAAAACAATCATAATATAATATGATTAAATAAATTAATAAAATGTTTAAGCCATTATCTCAGACAGTATAATATAGAATAGGTAATAACAGATGTGAGCACACTTAATAGAACTCAGCACATTTACTAAAAGTGCTACATAAATAATAATTACAACATTATTAAACAAATATTATATGGAAACAAACAAATTACCATATGTTTTCAACACAAAAACAAAATATTCATTCATAGTTACAAACAATAATTAATAAAAGATAACAAGCACAAATAAAACTTGTATATTGTACATAATGTGTACTTATCTACTATAACAAACAAAATACACATTATATAAGTTGACAAATGTTAACAGTAACAAAGATATAATAGTAATAACATTTAAATTACTCATTATAGAACATAACAAACGTTACACACTGCTTTAAAATACTAATAATTAGAAATCAAACCATGAAAGCAATTACAATTATTATATATAAATATTATATTATAACAACAATTAATAAATGTTAAAGAAATATCCAATTCTTCAAAGAAATACCTTCTTGAATTGAAGGGGAGAAAATGGATAATATACACGAAAAATTAATAACTAAATATAAACAATGGAACAGAAAGTATAACACTACAGACACTACAAAAAATAGAATAACAAAATGTATAGACTAAGTACTAACTAAGCAATAGAAGTTACAGACAGACATAACAGATCATAAAGGTAAATTATTCAGTATGAAGCAAAACTATGTCAATTGGACAGAAGTCAACACAATGTACAATTGAACTTCAACATTAAATAAATAATAATTCTACTATGAAACAAATGCTCATACTTGGCAAATAATATTAATATAATAATATAATTAACTTAACAGTGTTTAATACGAAAATAAATAATATACAGACAATTATCACATTATATAACAAAATAATTCATTAACCCAGACTATAGTTTATGGATAAAAGTGATGAATAACGAAAATAATACTTTGGAACGTACATAAAACAATAAATAATATATTCATAGGATAATAAGAATATAATTGCAATATAATTCAC
>NW_006761325.1:0-2523 GCF_000271605.1 Fomitiporia mediterranea MF3/22
CTCAAACTTTGTATTAGCTTATATGTATATAAATTATATATATTTTCTACATTATGTATAAGAGCTTATTGTGTACCTAGGGGTTTTAGGAAGGTAATAAGAAGCTAAGAAAGCTATTAAAAAGTCTTGACTATCTGGTCAAGAATAATAAGAATTGTAGTACTTACTAAGATATACAAGTACTTAAAGTGCACCTTACAAAATGGCTAAGTATTATAATACTTGTTATTTTAACAAGGAAAACATATAAATATAAGATGTATAAGATAAAATTTTCCTTATATCCATTTGTTATTGAAATAACAGTTTATAATTATATTGAAATATTGTATAAATACATTATTATTTACAACAATTAGGGAAATAATCTGACAACATGACAAGTGTATTGACAATAGAGAATGAATGTGTTCCTCAGCTGTTTGAGGTAGTCTTTGTCACCATGCCTTGGTTGCCACTCAGTCTCTGTAAGTTGAGTTGTGTGTAGATTGTGAGATTGTACAGATTGTAGAGGTTGAGGTTGTACTTGTGAGGCAGGTTTGGAGGTTAACTTGTTAAGGGGGTAAGGGGTTGTTAGCAAGTGTGAGTGCTTGAAGTAAAGAGATGAATACACTGTAACAGTGTGTAGCAAGTGTGAGTAGTGCACCAGGGTTGATATCCAGAGTATTGAATGAACTGATTTGAGTAGCAAGTGAAGCTGTGTCTGTAAGTACATGTTGTATACTCTGGCTATGTCTTACAATCAGAGGTGTGGTAAACTGAGTCATTGTGGATGACTACAAAGGTATATCTCTGGGACGTTCTAGCTTGAAGGATGAGGGTGAAGTAGAAGGTGTTAACAGATTCAACTCATCTTGGGCAGGGTGGGTGGTAGGCTACTGTATCCAGTTAATATAGTGTTATAGACAGTAACAAGGAATGTAAATAGAAGTAGGGTGGACCTGTCAAGGTTAATGTCAAGCATAGAATGAATAGAGAAGTAGAACACATACAGTATTAGAGAGAGGTAGTACTATAGGAATGGTTGTAGGCAAAGCTGTATCTGTATGTGTACACTGTATACTCTGACTATGTCTTACAATCAGAGGTGTAGTAAACTGAACTGTTGACTGAGGAGTGTATTCCTAGAGTGTTCTGGCCTAAAGGGAGAGCTGTGCCTGTGAGACAGGTTTAGATTAGCAAGTAGCAACAAGCAAGAAAAGATGGATACACTGTGACAGTGTGTAGTGAATGTGAGTAGTGTATACAGATTGAGATCCAGAGTGTTGAACAAGCAGGTTTGGACTGTAGACAAAATTATGTCTGTGTGCATGTACTCTATTGTCTATCTATAGTGTCTAATAGAAGGTGTAGTAAACTGAGTCATTGATTGTAAGGTGTATCTCTAGGACGTTCTGGCTTGAAGGGAGAAGGCAATGTGCAAGGTGTAGACAGACTTGGCTCAGGAGGGGTGAGTAGTGGCCACTACTTCTGTTATTCAAAATGGTGTTATAGACAGTACTAGGGAATGTAAAGGCACACAGTGTGAGTCTATCAAGGATGTCAAGCATAGAATGGTAGGTGGGGAAGGAGAGTATGTACAGGGTTGGAGAGAGGATTGTACCTTAGGAGTAATCCAACATAGACATTGTTACAAGTGTGCTTGTATGTGCTTATTAATTGTTACTTACACTGTAGAGCAGGAAGAAGAACATGAATACATGGAATTATTGAAGAAGTCATTTAGCATTAGTCAACAATGTAGAAGCATGAATGCAAATGCAAAAAGGAAGAGGAATGTGAAAAAAGGGGGACAACAAAGGAGAGGCAGAGTAAGAGGTAGAGCAAGGAGTAGAAGGGATGGAAGGGAGACAAAAAGTTGGGAGGAGAGGGATGAGCACCTATTGTGCAGGTTATTATGAAGTGAATCAGTTGCTTGCATTTAATGTTGTTAAGACTGAGAGGGTACAGTGTAATCAGCTGTGTAGAATCTGGGACTCAGTACAGGTATTACAACAGTTGATTAGAGAGACAAGTGTAGCAATGTTTATTGTTAACATTGTTGAAGGCAGGGTGGCAGCTAGTAGGATGCATGTAAGAAGAGAAAGACTAGAGACTTAGAGAGAACAAAAGCAATGACATAGTAGCACAGTAGAGAGTTAGACTTAGAGAGGTGGTGGAGGTTGACAAGAAAGAGTGGCACACATAAGTGTGTCATTATATGCTCTTGATCTTCAGCCGTTGATTACATAAGCAAGTTAGGTATCAGTTGCCCAAGATAATCTAAGTATAATGTACATATTATATACTTATAGTATACTTTTATTAAGATAATAGGAATACAACAAGTGCTCTTACACTATTATATACATTAATATACCTTTTACATAAATTATAAGATAACAATAGTTATTATTACATTATTATATTATAAATATAACTCTTTTTTAAAGATTATAATTTAAATGTAATACAAGCATAATACTTTAGGTTATCATACAAAGTTAGTATAATACATGTAATAGATTTATTCATCCTTAGTAC
>NW_006761326.1:0-2519 GCF_000271605.1 Fomitiporia mediterranea MF3/22
GCTCGAGTACTAGGGTATCCCAGTCAGTAGTGAGTGAACTAAGGGTGATTAGAATTCTCTTGTGAGGAACAGTGAGTTTCCTTACATATTTTTGACTGTACCCACCTAGCACCAAAACCCCTTGCTAGATGCTGAGGAACTGAAGGGTCTGATCAACCCTAGGTCTCCCTCATCATCTAGTACCCATCAGAATTTTTAGTGAGTAAAGTTACGATTTTCGAGTAGAAACAGAGACTACTTACTAGATTGGCCCCTAGTAGGTTCACAATACTTCAGAATGCTGTGGAACGCTTCTGGAACACATTAGCACATATTAATATGGACTAGTGCTGGATACACTGGAGGTTCACATTGATCAGATGGGTCAAGGACCAGGCATCTGTGACAGTGAAAAGGAACAAACAGGTGTGCATTGAGTTTACAAGCAATGGACAACAAGATTATCTATTGGATATTGATTACAATGTAGCTGCCAAGCCTTGACAGACAATTCCCAGAGGGTACCCAAGTCTGGATATTGATACTAACATGCTAGGAAGTAAGTCCTTGTCCCTTGTAGGCTGGAGGCAACCTGATGAACCTATACCAGGTGATAAGTCCTTGTCTACACAAGGCTGGAGGCACCTTAATGAACTACTACATACTAATAATGTAGAACTAAGGCATGTAACTGTACCAGCACATATAGTTAGACAAACACACACTGTAGAGCAGACACTAGTGAGTATTGACACTACTGGGCTCACAGGAATAGTAAATAGTAGTACAAAGAGCAGAAACACTCAGGCAATTGGATTCGAGGATTCGTCCAATCAAGTACAGAAGGTTGAGTTTGAGGATTCAACTCACCAAGTACAGGCAATTGAGCTTGAGGATTCACTCTATTGATTTCAGGCTACCAAGTTTGAGGATTCACTCAATAGAGGACAGGCAATTTGGTTTGAGGATTCACCAAGTCAATATAGAGAGCTAACAGCAAGCATCAAGGAATTTGCAAGCCAGTACAAGAGTTACAGAGTGTATATAGTCAGTATCAGTGAGAGTGTGGATGAGTATCCAGTGAGTGCACTTACTTCAGAACAGAAACACATTGACAACAGTGATGTAGAGGGTAATGAGACACCTAAGACCCTTTTAGGCAGTAAAGAAAGCAGCCAGGACTTGAAGAACAAGAGTAACAGACAAGGCCAAGAGAGCCAGGCATTGAAACTACAGAGAATTGATGAGGAACAAGATTTCCAGAAGGCAAGTAAGACCTTCAGACACATTGTAAGAGCCAGAGCAATTGAGAAAGACATAGAACATGTCAGCCCATTCCACAGTTCGATAGACATTGAAGATTTGAATAAGAGAACGTACAAGTTTGATGGAATGTATCAGGAAGAGGAGAAAGCAACTCCTTCATCAAACAAGAGCAGACTCAATAGTATAGTAACAGAAAAGTGTGAAACGCTTCAGGCAGGCTACAGAACGAAAGCCAGACATGCTACAGTACCAAAAGACAATAGGGATCATAACTATCAATCTAAGAGTGTAGAAGAAACACTCAAGAGTCCAGACAAACGATTGTATTCATAGAAAGCAAAAGGAAAGTGTAAAGCAAAAGGAAAACACAAAGCACAAGGAACAGAACAAAAACTGGAACTGCCAGACATTCAATACAATTGTAAAATTGATTCAGACTATCCAAGCGAAACAGACATTGTATCAACAGAACAGTACTTTGAGGATAGCAAAAGTGAGCACATATTAGAACTACAAGGATCAGTACTTGATCCAGAGGGCAAAAACCAAGCATACACCCACAAAATCAAGTGTTTAACCTCATACATGGCAGATATTGACTATGCATTACACAGGAGCAATGTACAGGAGTACTACAATGGATACAACACCCTAGCCAGGTCTAGGAATCAGAGAGAAAGCAAAATACCTGGATATATGTAGTCTCAAATGGAAATACTAAGTTTTTCAGGGCATCAGAGCATACATTGCATTAAATCCATGAACAAATGATCCTATAGCAATACTTTGTGATTGAAAGCAGTCCCAGGCAAGGCATACACTAGTGGTATTAGTGAGAACAATATTGATTCAGAGTGCAGCAAACTACACAGTTCAAAGCCACATATTAAGCACAGCAAGTATAAGAATAGCTTGAGCAGTAGTTCAAGAACAAACAATGGACACAGGCATAGCAAAGCACCAAATAATGTTCAGAAAGGCAGATTTGCATCAGTAAGACCTTCAGAGAGCCTAGCAAAGAATAGCTACACATACAGAGCAATACAGAGCTCTAGGATACAGAGAAAAGGAAATTTCGACCCAGGATCAGACCCAGACAGTAATAATTCGGATTCCTCTTCATCTAATGACAATAATCGAAGTAATGCTTTATTCAAACTGTCAGACATTGATTCGAGTGATACAGAGCCTACTAAGAAGTGTAAGAAACACTTGAGGAAGAAACAGAACAAAGAACTCCTCAAATTGAAGATACAGATGCACAGTGTAGAACC
>NW_006761327.1:0-2519 GCF_000271605.1 Fomitiporia mediterranea MF3/22
ATACGTCTATCCCTCAGTTAATGAAAGTGCTTGAAGAATGCTTTAACCCCTAGACAGTATGTAAAAAGGCTATTGACAAATCAGTACTGTTTATTTGTAGAGACCATGTAAAACATTTCAGACATACATTAGACAGACTTGAGGAAGCATACACAACTCTGTCTACTAACAGTGATCCACTACACAACTCTACATACAAAGCAGCAATATTGCTTGCCACTCCTGAGCAATATACACACATAGTAAATACAATAATACAATCTACTGATGCCCAAAACAAAGGCAAACCAGTCAATAAACATAAGAAAGTTGAACTGAAGTAACTAATTCTTGTATTGTAGAATGCCTACAACAATTACTGTACTAAACAAGTACAAGATTCCAATGATTGGACAAAAAATAATGCACACATTAATACAATGTATAAAGCCAATAAGTAGAGGAAATTCAATCTGCCAAATCTGTTCAATCTGACAAAAGCAAAATGTTTCAATTGTAGAAAAACAGGACATTTCTCTAAGGAATGCTGCAAACCTCCTACTAAAGCTACAAAGCTTGTACATGCCAAACATCAGGCTAACATTGTGTATAAAACAAATCAAACTGTAGAAAACACAATGAACACATTTATTATTAAAAACCCAAACAAAAACAATGTTGAATTAAAAGAAAGTGATGTTGAAATGA
The DNA here is from genome assembly GCF_000271605.1 of Fomitiporia mediterranea MF3/22. Taxonomy (NCBI): domain Eukaryota; kingdom Fungi; phylum Basidiomycota; class Agaricomycetes; order Hymenochaetales; family Hymenochaetaceae; genus Fomitiporia; species Fomitiporia mediterranea. Next base: position 688 of record NW_006761327.1, read on the forward strand.
ACAATAATGCCTACACTCTTATTCCAAGCAACCAGGACAAACAATTCGAACAATACATTTCCTAGGTATGTACCAACGTATTTACAAATACAATCATAGCTAATGAGAAATCCTATATGCAAATGATGGATTTACTTGATTCTGGTGTATTAATACATACTACTCCTTATCTATTTCAATTAACAGATGTACACAACATAACTCTTATGATTGTAACTATTGCAAATAGGTCAACAATGACTCTTAATCAAGCTAGATCTATGTGTATCGAAATCCCAAAGAATATACAAGAAAAAAGCATCATAACATTACAAAACATCTATTACTATCTACAAATAACCTTTTCCCTCATAAGTCAAGTGCTACTATGTAGGGAAGGTTATTCTTTTATGTTTACAAACAATAATTGTACTATAACATTACTATGTAATGAATACATCAGACATATACAATTGAGAAATAACTTGTATATTTTGTACAATAATCATTTATTAAAAACAATGAACAAACTATCTATTTATGATATACATAAATGCCTTGGACACATAAGTTACAATTATATTAAACAATTATTAAAGACACAACCAAGTGTACTATTAACTAAAATAATGAACTACAAAGAAAAAGAATGTATTGAATGTATAAAAGCAAATATCAAACATACACTAATACTAAAACTACATCAATCTCCTCTTACAAATCAATTTGGAGATCTTATTCATATTGATATTATTGGTCCTATTGAACTGTACACATATAAGAACATACACTACTTATTAACAATTGTAGACAATTCTACTTGTTAGTGTATAATGCTCAAATTACAAACAAAATCTAATGCATATATGCAATACATACAATGGACAACTAAAATATTTACACAGCACAGAGTTAAAATAAAACTTTTACAAAGTAATAATGATACTGTATTCCTTAGTGAAGATTTCCAACAATATTTAGATTCACAAGGAACAAAATGAAGATTAACAGTACATCATACTCTACAGCAGAACAGAATAGTAGAACAAACACATAAAACTATATTTAGAGGTGTAAGAGCATATCTAACATTTACTAAATTACTGTTTACATTATAGGCTGAAGCAGCAATTCATATTACCTATATTTATAATAGAACACTGTATGCTGCTTTAAATTATAATACCCTACATTACAAACGTTACAGAACACACAGAACAATTGATAATATATACAAATTTGGTCAATATATTATCATTTGCAATGAAAATCCTACAAAAATACAACAGTAAGGTATTATTGCTTGTTGGATAGGATTAGACAATGAAAGTAAAGGTTATAAAACTTGGCACAATAATAAAATTACCATCAAACGAAATATTCAATTTCTTGAAGGTAAACCTTCTCAAATTGAAGGGGAGAAAATAGACAATACAAACAATGATACAAACAAGTATTTAATAATTAAAAATAACAAAACGGATGATAGAACAACAAGATCAGACAACAATGATACAGACAATACTGATCCTAACAAAAAAGGAAAAGTGGCAGAACCAACAGACTTAACAGACAACAAAGTTAAATTAACCGAAAAAGAAGTAGAACCTAAATTACATCAATCAGAACAGAAACAGAAACTGACAGAATGTACTATCAAGCTTAAACAATGTATGGAGAATAAACGTGTAATAAAACACATGTATGCACTTAGTGAAAAGGATGAAGATAATATTACTATTCATTTAACAGAATTTAATGTTAAAATAAGTGAAATACAATTGGATCTGACTTCATTTTATGAAGCAATCCAATGTCTGGATTGTGATTCATAGATTGCAGCTATGAAAGAC
>NW_006761328.1:0-2519 GCF_000271605.1 Fomitiporia mediterranea MF3/22
GGGTGGTCAAAGGAATGGAATGATGAAGTAAGGAAGGGTAGTAGTAAGAGTCAGCACACATATAGTTCATAGACAGTGCCCCTGAGGGACAGAAGTCCTGAGTTCCAGTACAGAAGGGTGTGGAACCCTTAGAACTGAAGGTATGAGAGCAGAGAACTGTAACATAGAGTACTAGTATAGTATAATGTTTTACAGTATAGTACAACCAAAAAAATACACATGACCATTTGTACAATCTTACAAGTTTTCTCTTATTTTAGAATATATATAGTTATTTTTTTTAACTCATTTTTTTTACTATATTATACAGTAAATAATAGTACTTATATCTTATAATTATAGTTCTTAGTTGTCTGTATATAATCTTTTTTAATTAATAGGTTAGGTCTGTATAATACTTTTGTCAAATACTGTATATATAGAATAATTCTTATAATAGCTTCTACTACTACTCCTTTCTACCTTGTTACTCCTTTCTGTTGTCCACCCTTTCATTCTTTACTCACTTATCTTTGACCTTTTCATTCTTCATTCTTTGTAACTCATTATTCCCTGAGTACTTTTATATAGTTTAGTATATATATATATATAAGATTAGACTAGTCTTATAGTCTTAATCTTATCTACTCTAGGTAGTCTTGTACTCTTAAGCTTACTCTATATACTCTATACTTGTCTCACACACTCTCTCTATCTGTTCTGTAAGTTCTAACTATGTTCTAGTACTTACATTCTGTTATTTCTATTATGTAGAATAGTTATAGTCTAAGTCCTCTTACTAAGCCTTTAAGTCCCCTCTATACTGTTACTAACATTAGATTAAGACTACCTATTACTACTCTACAACTGTCCTATGTTTTATGTATCAGTACTTACTATTATACTAATCTTTTCTCTTTATTCTAACCCTTTTACATTTTTAAATTTTAAGCTTTTTAAACCCTTTTAAACTTTTACTACCCTTCTTCTATTTATTACCCCTTTTAGTTTAGTGTTAATTCCTTTATAGTATAGACATGAACCCTTCTAAGCTAACTACTGCCCCTACTGTTCTACCTGACTAGTAGTTGTAAGTAAACCTAACTTAATATGTATAGACTTTTATTTAAGAGGCCTTTACTAACTATATACCTTTAGCCTAGCTAGAACCTATTCTAATTGTTCTAGAAGTTACTACCCATTCTAGAAAGAAAGTGTATATAGTCTGCCCTTTAGACTTTAATGAGTAGTACTTTAAGGACTTTCAGTACTAAGTTAAACTATATATAACTACTACTTTAACTAATTTATTTTTAGATCTTAATTGTATTCTATTTGTCCTCTTCTTTATAAAGGAAGGTAATACAGTTACCTGAACTCAGAACTAGATTAAAGGTTATTAGATTGGAAGTCTGATCTAACTTTAGAACAATGAGTTGTACTCAGAATTTATAAGGTAACTTTAAGCTTTCTTTATTAATTTGAACAAAAAGTATAACACACAGAACAAGCTTGTATCTTTGTAACAGAGTAAACATTCTACTAACACCTTCTTTCAGGAGTTTAATATCCTAGCCTAGAAGGCAGGATTTATACTTAAGTTTAATAATGTTCTTATTAGAATACTTAAAAAAGCTCTTTACTTAGAACTGGTTAACAAAATTCTTAGAGTAATACTAGAACTAACTACTTATACTAGATAGAAGACTTGTACTATCTCCTTTGACTAAGCTGTAGCTTAGATGTATTAAGTTTGTAAAGAACACTCTTACATGTATCTGACTCTAACAGTTCTAAGCCTTTAAATTGATTTACTTATAATTTACAATTAATCTTTTCTAATAAATATTAGAGAAGCTTAAAAGTAAGAAGTATACTTTACTTACAGAAAGTCAGAGTACTAAATTAAGGACTGTTTATAGAAGTAACAGTATATTTATTAGGTTATTAGAGTAATAACAAGTAATAAGTAGAACTTATAGTAAGAAGCCTTCTTTACAAATCTAAAAGTCACTTTAGAACTCTTAGACTCTGACTACATACTCTAGGATTTTGTAGAGGCTTAACAGTAAATGTAACACTAAAGAGCTATAACTTGGATTTATTAACAGTTACTTTTAATTTAATAGACACTATAGGATTAGAAATAAATAAAGTAGATAAAGTAAACTAAGAAAATTATTTATTAACAAAGAAAAAGTTAAAAACAAAAGTAGATAGTTCTCTTGTTTCTTTTGATTCTTCTCTTTACACTGTAAGATATACTCACTTTATTAGTCCTAATCCTTAGGAATAGTAACAGAATAAAGTATAGAGGGTAAGACTTGTAGACTTGTAGTATGAGAGGGTAGAGGAGTCCTACTTTAGTCAAGCTGCAAGTGTAGCCTAGTAGACTGGTAGTAGAGTACTTCCAAGTACTAGGTAACTTAAGTTGATAAAACTATCTTTTGAGGGCCAAACTGGCCTCCTTATATACCTTTTACTAGAGTAATGTTACTCTAGTAACTTTAGTAACTCCCTTTACTGTTGTTCCTATGAAG
>NW_006761329.1:0-2517 GCF_000271605.1 Fomitiporia mediterranea MF3/22
TATACTGTTGCTGACATATACTTCCTCTCATACTTCTAATGACTCCTTATGAGTCCTCCTGACTAGTTATACTGTGTAAGCTGTGTAATACTTTTCTTATAAAGTAGAGCTCTCTATTGTTCTATAGTCTTCTTATGACTCTGTCTGACTCAACCTATACTTTCTGTACACTGGTTTGTAATACACTTTCTTATAAGGTAGAGTATTATAACTTCTAATGACTCCTTATAACTCTTATAATATAAAAGGCTGTGCTTCTGTACTACCTCTAGAACTTACAACCAAAGTTCTAGACTACCTTGTGTATACTCTAGAACTGACAACTAATGTTCTAGATCTTTTCCTAAGTCTTCTTTAATAGACTTAGTTTAGAAGACAATTATCCTTATTAACTTCTAGCCTTATCTTTGTACTTCTGTATTCAATCATAGAACTTACAACTAAAGTTCTAGATTGTCTCATGTATTCCTCATGTTGTCCTCATATAGTTCTCATGTTTATAACTTTATTACTTTCCTATCTGTATAGGTAAAGTGTATAAAGGAGACTACTTTCCTATAGTCTCTCCTTAGAGCTCTCAGTTCCCTTTCCTTCACTAGTACTAGTCCTCCTTAAGTATAGAGCTTCAGAGTATTGGCTCTGGCTCTTTACTAGCTTTAATAGTCCTTTGTCTTTACACAAAGAGTTCCTAGCTAACTATATAGTTTCTCCTTAAGTAAGTATAATATTTTCCTTTTATTTCTTCAGATTTTCTCCTAGTCTTTTCCTTTATACTTCTTACTCTAGACACTATACTCTTTCCAGATCCTCTCTCTATACAAGTATTCTAAATGACTTGTCTTTAGTTAAGGTTATTAAGTAATACTGTGCTAGAGTATGTATTTAACTTTAGAAAGATAAAGACCTTGTCTTTAGGTTTTGTTACCTTTTCCTAACTGACTTAGTATCTACTCCTTCCTGTCCCCTCTCTCTGCTAATGGATTAATCACTCATTAGTAATGATTAGAGGTTAATAATGCTGAGCTAGAGTTCTTACTAAGTAGGACAACAAAGGTAGCCTAGTTGATCTGGCCAATCTCTAGACTTGTAACTAATAGAGTTTTGTATATAAACTACTTAGTCCCAAGTCTTAAGTTAAGCTTTTCCAAACTTAGTTACTGTATTTTACAATTTCTAACAACATCTACTGAGTCTGACATGTATAACAAGTCCTAATAAAGTACTTAACATCTTCTGTAAGAGATGGCTACTAGAACCAATCTAGTAAATAGGCTTATACTACAAAGATTCCCTTGTGTCCTAAGTCTTTGTGTACTATCCTAACCAACTCTCATCTCCTGTCCTTATCCAGCACAATCTAATACTTTCCTTTAGGACCTTAACACTAAATCTTGTTGTTCTGTATAAAGAACTGTACTATATATTGTATAAATGTCAGAAAATCAGTGTCTACAATTCTGCTCAGTTTGTAGAGCAAGCTAAGATACTTTTTCACAACCTTCAGTCTTGCTTCCTGCCTTTCAGTAGTTAGTGATTGTAGGAATCATTCTACTGTTGTATCCAAACCCTTAGTCTTGTTACTATAAATACTGTACACTACCCCTATTAGCTCTAGATTGTTACCTTCTACTTTGTCATCTGCTCCTTCTACCTCCTCAGTTTGTACAACTCTGTAAGACTCTCCTCCAGTTTCCCATTCCTGTCATCCTTTGTCTATTTCAACTTCTACTCTTCTGTGTTCCAGATCTGGTCATTCTAGTCTATCTTAACATATTCAATTCTAGTTCTGTTTTAAAATAACAACTTCTAAGAATAATCTATATTATAGTCTACTAGAATGTGTTGCCTGTATTGTGTCCTTGTTTACTTGAAATGATTTATTAATAATGTTGTTGTGTGTCTTCTAGCACATTGTATTTGAAACTTAGGACTGTGTTTCTTTACACTCAACTAACAAAGCTTTGTGTTTTGTAGATCTGTGAATCTCTAACTAATGTCTGTATTGTATTAATTCTATTTCTACTGTGTAAAATCTGTATGACTTGTCAATCCAGTCTTTATAGGTCTTGTTGTCTAGGGGGTCTTTAAGTACTACTTAGTATTATAATAATCCATCTGTACACTTGAAGTCTGATGTAGGAATGTAGTAGAACTCAAAATTGAATAGTAAAATACTAGCTATCTAGTAATTGATTGTAGTATTAGACTGTAGGTCAGGCTTATTAATCATTCCTTTTATGTATAAAGTGTTATGATTCTCTGCTCTCTTACCTTCAGTTCTGAGGGTTCTACACCCTTCTGTACCAGAACTTGGGACTTCTGTCCCTCAGAGGTACTGTCTATAGACTATATGTGTGCTGACTCTTACTACTACCCTTCCTTACTTCATCATTCCATTCCTTTGACCACTCCTTCATTCTCTGTTTATTCTATAGTCTCTTACCCTTTGTCCATCCCTTCATTCTTTGTACCTTTATCTTTGACATTCCTTTCTTTCATTCTTTGTGGCTTATCATT
>NW_006761330.1:0-2517 GCF_000271605.1 Fomitiporia mediterranea MF3/22
TACTACTGTATGATACTTTCCAATACGTCCTAGTATTACATAAAACAACTAACATATAGTAAAGATATATAGACTCTAATATTTGTACTATACTCTTAATAACAATTTACCTTCTTATTTTAAACCTCTCATATCTTATAATAATTTAATACTAATCTACACCTATTTAAAAAAGCCACTCTTATATTAATAACTTCTGTGGTTACATAGATATGAGACTACAAAATTATGTATATAAAGTATAGTGTAACTTCCTTTGTATACATTACACAGACTCAATTCTTGGATATACTGTAGATATATAAGCTCTACTATTATTACAGTATTAGTATACTATTTGATAATAAAAAATACAACAGTTTCCTCTGACTAAGATTTATGATACTCTAAACTCTTAATACACAAGTAATTAATACATTTAACATTGTATTTGTGTTATGAATGAGTTTCAACTAGATTTACATTAATTTTAAAGGAATAATAAAGAAATTTGGTTAAGAATTGAGTAAGATACAGAGGAAAGTGTGTGCTCACTGTATGAGACAGTGAGCTCAAGGTGTGGCAGGTGGGGAGGGCACAGTTGCCATATAGAGCACTCAGCATACTTATTTTACTTTATTTTATTTTGACTTAGAATTTTTTTTACTATTTAAGTCTAGTATTAAGTACAGTTAGAGAGAAAAGCTCAAAAGGTACCTAATTAGAGGGACTACAAGGGTCTTGTACACTCTCTAATTAGGCCCCTTACAGTATGTCCCTCAGGTGGTTTAACTTGTAGGGAGCCTTAAAGTATGTCAAATTAGTATAGTCAGACTATACTTTAAAGGTTTGTCTTGCTCCCAACAAGTACCAGTGTTAGTCCTTAATAGCTTCAACAATGGCAAGTATTTCTTTATTATAGATCTTATAATTTTGCTCTGTAGAGTTTAGAGACTGAGATCTGAATACTATAGGACACTATACACCATTTTGCTTTTGAGAAAGGACTGCTCCAAGTGTATAATTAGACAAATTAGCTTTTACTCTAAAGACATCATACTTATTTAGAATTGTAAGGACAGACTATAAGCTTAATTGTCTCTTAAGCTCTTCTATAGCCTCTCTTTACTCATTTCCCTAAGTAAATAGAACCTTCCTAGTTAGTTTAGTGAGTAGACAAGCTATTTTACTATAGTCCTTAATGAATCTCTAATACTAGTTGTAGAAACTAGTAAACTATTGTAATTAATTTAAGTTCTTTAGTTCTGGCCATTCATTAATAAGCTTTACTTTTTTCAAGTATATTCAAATCTTATTGTTCCTAATAAATGTCCAAGATACTTAGTAGTAGATCTTTTGAATTCACACTTCTAGGACTTAAGGAACAAGTGATTCTCTTACAGAATTGTAAAAACCCTTTAAACTAAGTATCTATACTCTTTAATATCTTTAGAATAAATGAGGATATTGTCTAGATAGACAACAACTAATCCCTCATTAATTAATTCACTGAAGATATTGTTTATAAAGTCCTAGAATATAGTAGGGGCATTTGTGAGACTAAAGAACATGACTGTAAGCTTAAACAATCTTAGATTCATTCTGAAAGCTACCTTCCACTTATCACTCTCTCTGATTCAAATATTATAGTATCCCTAGCATACATTAAGCTTTGTAAAGTACTTAGAATCTTTAACCTTATCCAGAAGCTCTTAAATTAAAGGTAGAGAGTACTTGTTCTTAATAGTACCTTTATTAAGCTTTCTATAATCTTAGATTAGTCTTAAAGATCCATCCTCCTTCTTAATAAAGAAGAAAGGCAACACTATGGAGGACTTTAAATATTGAATCCTTTCTGAAGCCAGATTCTCAGAAATAAAATCCTTGAGTGTATCTTGTTCTCTAGGAGCTAGAGGGTACACTTTACAATCTGTAACCTTAAAATCTGGCTTTAGATTAATAGTATAGTCCTAAGATTAATACTCTAGTAATTGCTCAAAGGATTCTTCACTAAATACATTCTTGTATGCTTTAAGATAATGAGGAATTGTAAAAACCAGGGTAGGATCATTATCAGTTCTCCTTAAGTACTCTAGAACATTTGAATATGTCTCTAGTTCATCTAAGAACATAGAGTAACTGTCTGGACATCTAGTAAAGGACACAATACTTTGTCCCTAATCAATCTCTGGATTATACTTGTTTAACCAATCATATCCTAGAAAGATATTACTTGATACTAATGTAGTAACTGTCAGACAAATTGTCTCTGTATGCACTTTAACAGAGAGTTCCACTTTACTGCCTTTTTCATAAGTATTGTCACACTTGATAAATCATTATTTTTTGTCACAAAAGTAAACAAAACAAAAAAATAGCTATTTCTCACTCAATTCTGCACAGAATTCAGTGATTATTTGACATAAATTCATGTTTTTAAATATGCTTCAAATAGACACTTTAATTATTAAATTTGAGCAAGATTTGACTGAGTTATAGTGAAAATACACTGTTTTTCATGTTTTCTTAATATTTGAA
>NW_006761331.1:0-2514 GCF_000271605.1 Fomitiporia mediterranea MF3/22
AAATGCGTTCCTTGTAGTAGATTCTTGTGTCTTAGCATAGTTTCTACTCTGGCTAGTAATTCTACATTGTGTACTAGGTAATTCTGTTGTACAGGGTTTAATTTTGCTGAGAAAAACACTACTATCTTGGAATCTTTCTAATCATAACCTTGGCTGACTATTCCTCCAATTCCTGAAGCCAAAGTGTCTGTAACAATGTTGATAGGTAGTACATTCTTACTGTAGTCCAATACTATCCTGTGATTGTGCCTGAAATCCAATACTAGCTTTACTATTTGATCAAACACTTGCTGTTCAGTGAATGTCCATCTGAAAAATACAGTTTCTCCTGCAATTTTTGATAAAATACCTGTAGAAATGTGTAATTGAGGTATATTGGGTACTAAATACCCTACTGATCCTAAGAAACCTTGTAACAAATCTTTATTAGTAGGTACTTTCCATTGTTGAATAGAATCGACTTTATGAGGGTCCATTCTAATGCCTTGATCATCAATAATGTGGCCTAGTATCTTCAATTCTTTCTGGAACAATTGTATCTTATGTTTACTAAGGTAGAATTTCTCTTTGCACAATATATCAATGACAGTTCTGAGATGTTGCATATGATCCTCAATCGTGTCTGAATAAATCACTAAGTCATCTAGGTAGATATCCATCCAGTCACCCAAGTAAGGCTGGAAAATGTGGTTCATTAACACTTGATAGGTGGCTCTACTATTACAATCACCTAATTGCATTACTTCACTAACCATTGTTCCATCCAGAGTGTTGAATATTAATCTGTTTACATGCTCAGGGATTATTCTAATCTGTTCATATGTGTCTTTACCATCAATGAGCAATTTATACTTCTTGGAAGCTACTCTCCTCAATACTGATTCAATATCTAGTAAAGGAGATGATAGTTTCTTGGTATTCTTGTTACACTCTCTAAGATCAATGATGGTTCTCAATCGTATAGGGTCTTCCTTGGTCTTTCTAGGCTTTTGAAGTAGTAGTATAAGCATTGCATTCGATCCTGTAACTACTTTCCATCTTCCTGATTGAATATAGTCCTTTCTCTTGTTTTGCCATTACTCTTGCAAAGGATCTGGACAAGTTGCCCTACAGAACTTGTATTTCTTATCCTCATCTAGGAGTGGTATACTATGATTAATGGCTCTGAGAGGTGGTAGAGGCATTTCTGAAGTGTCTTTAAACAAATCTGTAGTATATTGCTTGATTTCTTGTCTGCATTTGTCAATTTCTCAATCATAAGTGTCAATAACCTTTGATGAAACGACTGTGACTTGTTCTCCTGTTATTGGTAGAGGTATTACACTTTCAATCCATAGTCTGGACTCATTGAAACTGATAGAAATCTTGTACTGGAAGAGGAACAGTGTTCCTAGTATAATATCATAGTTATCCAAATTCATGATATCAAAGTGCTGTATTGTGTTTATCTCTCTGTATTGTATTCTAGCATTAGTACAATAGTTTACTTTTGATCTAGAGCCTTGTACTGCCAATTGTATAGGTAGAGGTTTAGCTAATGTAAGTTTCCTGATGCTTATTTGATCTGCAAACTTGGTGGACATGAAATCTGCTAATGATCCTGAATCAATTAATGCTCTTACTAATTCTCTATTGATTTTGATCGTAATTATGATAGGACATGGTATTGATCTCTTAAAGTCCTTAGTATAAGCTGTAGTATGCTCAATTGTATTAAAATCATTGAAGTTAGTAGTCATAGTGTGGATTTGCACAGGTAAATCATACATATATGCTCTATTTCCAGATATAGGATGTGAGTCAATGTTTTCCATGCTTGCAACTGAATATATTGGCTCAAACAATTCAGGATTAAAGATATCCTCTATCTCTAATAGTTCCTGATGATTGTAAACGTATTTGGCTGAATATTGAGCTTGTCTGAGTAGAGAATACCATTCTCTGACATCAAATCCATTCAGAAAAGCAATCTTAACAGGTAATGTGTACTCATTTCTGTTCTCCCAATTGTCTATGATTGTAAACTGTGTATCTGTGCTTCTGAAAACATAGAATCAATTGCATAGATACTTATTCTAAAGTCTCCTGTTGCATTTCTGGTCAAAACAGTACAGAATTCCTTCCATGAGGCATCTAGTAATTCTAAAACATACTGTATTGTTGTATTCACTGTAGAAATAGCTATTTCTGTAGATTGATCTCATTCTCCTCTGATTTCTCTTTCTAAGTTCAGCATTTACGAGGGGAATCTTCAATTCTGAAGTGTCAGAAGAGGTTTGTGGCTTCAAATCCAATTGTTCTAAACCAAATACTTGCAAAATAGTATTGTAACCAGCTAATGAATTGTAATTCTCATTCTTCTGAGTTGTAGATTTGTAACTATTGTCTGGATAATGTATCTGAATAGCCATAGATTGTATTTGTGAGGTAGAAGATGATGAATCCATTGTATTGTCTGCTATAAGATCCAAATCCAAGTAATTATTGTCTTCCAAAGTATTGGTTAACTTATCT